>NW_006238923.1:9873581-10114170 GCF_000375325.1 Capsella rubella
AGTTTCCAGATTCATCAAGCACAGACCCTTCAGTAGGACAAGTATTTGGTGTGAACTGACAGTGAAAAACTCATTCCTTCTTCAACAGAAGGATTTTAAACATTAAAAAGTACGCATGAACCGAATTACATCTAAAAGAGATCATTTTGGACAAGTCAGGGTACAATTTTTGTTTTGGATGCGAGAGGCCATAGGTTATATTCTAAGAATTGCCTTTAACTGAGTCTTAAACATAAGGTCTACTAGCCAGCTGAATATGATAGGATACAGAGTCATTCCTCCTAATTTCTAACCTCGGAGAGAGGCAAAAACTGAGCAACACACATCAACAGTACATTCGTGGCAAACAAAACCTACAAAAGCAGTAAAGCGCAATAAGTACCCTTTTAAGTAGAAGGAACGCACCACAATCCCCACTGATTCTCGCTTTAGGCTGCAACGATTCTCCAAACTCCGCGAAACCTGAAGGAAACGACCAAAGTCATCCGACATATAAGGTGGACTCAATCTTATAGCTGCGGGCAGATAAAAATGGATTAGTAATTTCGTCGAACAACTGGTGAGCGTACCTCGTGAAACAGCATATATCAATCAACAGGATAAACCAAACAATCCGATGAATCAATCTCACGACTCACGAGCATCGTAAATCAATCTATAGCTCTGGTTTAATTAAACCGAAACCAAATGAAGATAAATTAGTTCAATCTGGTTTATATAAACCGAAACTGCGTCAAAACAACGGAACCAAATTATAATATAAATTAACTAAACCGAAACTGCGTCAAAACAACGGAACCAAATTAGAATATAAATTGAACCCTAAAAGGTCGCTTCTCATAGCTTCCTCGACTTTGCTTCGCGGTGGTGGCAATGGCTGCTTCTTCTTCGTTTTTTCCTCTTTCTCATCGAATCTGGGTTTTCCCTCTTATCATCTTCTTTCTCTTATCTTCGGACGCGGCGGCGCTCAAAAATATTGGTCCCGGCGAGCCAACTCTGAGTGTTAGCCTTACTCCGTGTGAGCGAGTCCAAGTTTCAGGCTATTCGAGAACCAAATTAGGAAAATATGCTAACTCTGTTAGGGTAAACTTGGTTCCAATCCCAGAGAGGCAACACAGCAAAATCCAAGTTTGTGTTCACCGCAACGCTACACTTAGAATGTGCCAGTGTGAGAAATCTAATTGGAAAAATCTTCAGAGAGGGATCTGGAGCAGCTCTGTAATGTCTCCGTATGATAAACTCTACATTGATGTGAGATTCAGTGGTAGCGAGTATGAATCGTCTGGTTCAAGGGTCACCATCAACGTCACAGAAGATTTTCAAAAATGGCGGATTTTTTGTCTTGTGGCTGGACTCGTTGTGATCTTGGTAGCACCAGGTGTTAGCAGCTGGCTACCTTTTTATTATACAAGTTCTATGGCAGTTGGCGTTTTTCTAGTAGTTTTGATCATTATCTTCCAGGTTATGAGGATATTGCCGACTGGGAGGAAGAATGTTATGTATCTTGCGTTTTATGGATCTGTGGTTGGTGCTGGATCTTTCATTCTACATCAATTCTCAATGATGGTCAACGTGATTCTTGTTAATTTTGGCTTGAGTGAGGATATGTATAATCCGGTTGCGATCCTTGTGCTTGTTGGGATAGTTATTACTGGAGCTGCTTTTGGATTCTGGACTGTGAGAAAATTTGTGGTTTCGAAGCATGGAGGTGTGGATGCTAGTGTTGCTCAGTTTGTGAAATGGGCGATGCGTTCTGTTGCTGCTACGTTTATTTTACAGAGCAGCCTTGATATCCCTTTGACAATTGGAGCTTTTGTTTTAGCTTGCTTGATCGGTTTTGTTGTCAGCAAAATGAACGGCATTGTAGTTCAAAGACTTTGGCTGGCTTCAGCTGACACTGGTGAGAGACGTCCAATGCATGGAAGAGCGGAGTTCCTTAGTCGCCCTGGAGGTGGACTGTGGAAGAGTGGTAGAACTGTACCTTCATCTTCTGGCTCTCCTTCTTATGGTATGATCTCACCGTCTTCAGTTAACCGGAGAACACCGATCAGAAATCAAGATTACTATTCTACATACCACAGAACGCCAAACCAGAAGAAGATGTCGAAGAGAGAGTATGAAGAGTTGACACGAGAAACGACACGAGAAGCAATGGCAGGACTTGCAGCTTCTCCAGGATTCAGTGATTGGTTAGTTGAGCATGCTGACAGAATCAAGTTGCTTCCCACTGATAGCTATGATGACGAATTGGGTAGCGAATCAGATTCAACCGGTGAACAATCCTGGACAGGTTTTTTCTGGTAGAGAATTAACACCTTTGAGGCAACTCTTGACTACTTGCACGACACATACTACTTATTATTAACTTGGCATGAATCAGAACGTTGTAAGGGTTTTACCGCATTCAGAGAATTTAGGGGTAGGTACGAGTTAGGTTTAGAATCACTCTTTGTATAATTTACAATTTTCCAATTCTAAGCAGCTCAGGTATTAGTTACGCAATTGTGTAGTGATGAATTTGGTCCTTTTGTTTCTCCCATAATTGTTGGTCAAAAACAATGAAAGTGAAACTGTTCTTTGACAAAGTGAGAACCAAAGTTGTACTATTATCTTTCAATAATTTTCATTTGATTCTATAATTTATAAACCAGAAAATCCCCAAAAATCCTCCTGGGACACAGCTGCGCAGTACACAGTTAAATAATTACAACCAAAACCATAAACTAAAACAGAATCTCAAAAAATGAGAGAATCTAACTATTTTTGGTACATTTGGAAACAGTGATATCAACTAGAATGTAACAACATGTCAAGGCTCAAACCCAAGCTTAAAGATGTTTAGTGCGACACAATCTGTTTCATAACCAGAAAACTATAGTCAAAGACTAATCTAAGGTAATGAAGAAAAGGGGACACCTGGAAATGATCTTCCAACAAACAGAGAGATTCGTGGAACATTAAATAGAGAATCAGTAGTAAGGAGTGTATAGTATTCTTGCTCATCTTGAGGTAGATACAGGCTTGTCAGTCGTCTAGAGAACCGCCTTCAGGCAAAACGCAAAACTCGTTCACAGGCATACCATTTAGGGTACTTCAACTTACGGCCCTTCTCTGATTCTCATTCTGCATATGTTTTTCAAGCAGTAATACTTGAGAGGATATGAAACCCAACTATAGCTGAAGTAAGTTCGATATAAATATGAGGAAGCTTACAAAACATTCAGAAGGGTACATCAAGCAGAGTTTCCACTTCCCACTCCTGCAGCATTTGGTGTTTGATTTAGCTCCTTTGTACCATTTACATTCCTACTAAAGGAGTTACTCATAGGAGATGTTGCCTAGGAAAGTGCATACAACAAAATACCCCCTTAGAACAGAAAATAAAAGAAGGCTCGACATAAAGCAGAGAACCATCGGCTTAGAACCTAGACAATAACAAAAATACATGCTTTTTATGACCTTAGCACAAGTCTTCCTAGAGAATATTCAGATTGTAAAAGAGATATTGCTTAAGTAAATATATGATTTTAAACAGGTAATACAGTGGAAAGACCTTCTCAACTTACAGAAACAACAAAAAAGTATAACGCCATGATTACATTTGCACTGCAGCTTCCTTTAAGGATAGTCTAGAAGACCACAAAACATGTATGAACCAGATTGCATAAACAACAGGGCATTTGGTCTAGTGGTATGATTCTCGCTTTGGGTGCGAGAGGTCCCGAGTTCGATTCTCGGAATGCCCCTTTGACTTTTTGTAAAACCAATGCTCTAAATGCTAGCTCAGACTTATTGCATACAAATTTGTATTTTGATTTTTTCACAGATAACATTCATCATGTCACCAATGTGTCTCTACCTAAAACTCAACCAACACTAATATACAAACAATCCACCAGAAAGTCAACTAATAAAATTTCAGATGGTTCATTAACATCTTCAACCATCACATAAAAAATAGATTGAACCTAAGTCAACTGTTAATCTTAACAATAGAAGAACATAGAAAATGTTTGAATCATATTGCATAAACAAGAGGGCATTTGGTCTAGTGGTATGATTCTCGCTTTGGGTGCGAGAGGTCCCGAGTTCGATTCTCGGAATGCCCCGTTGACTTTTTTATAGTAGATGATCTAAATTCAGGCAGAAAACTGCTAATAAAATCAAATCTTTACTTAGTCCTAGTTCTATCGCAATCAGAGCCAAGTAAGAAGTACGAACCATATATTACCCTTTCATTTCAGCAAGTAAAATTATAAGGTGCTTAATGGAAAGGAAAAGAAAACATACCGCTCCTCACGTACAATAGATAAATCTGTAACCAGTAACCTTCATCTAGGGAGGACTATAATAATATAGTAAGCAGCCACATTTACCATGAATGAACTGCATAAGCAAAAAAAAAAAATGATTTCGATTTAAGTTTCTACTGAAAAAGCAAATGAAGCAACAAATCTCTGAAAGAAAAGAGAGAATAGTAATAGGCGGCATTAACCAAACAATCTGTAAAAACAGGGCATTTGGTCTAGTGGTATGATTCTCGCTTTGGGTGCGAGAGGTCCCGAGTTCGATTCTCGGAATGCCCCCTTGACCATTTTTTAAACCATATGTTGTAAGTTCCAGTTTAGTATTATTACATATGAATTTGTATCTGGTCCCTCATTTTTTAACAGATCACATTCAGCCTTTCAACTATGAGTATTTACCTAAAACTTCAGCAATGTTACTTGCGGATTATCTACAGAATCAGTCAATAGCTAAGCATTTCATATAGCAACATGATCAGTCAGATGTTAATGCAAACAAGATCACATGACTAATTCTTCTACGTTTTGTGGTGGAAGAAAGCTAAACAATTGGACCAAAATATTTCTGGATTTTTTCCATACAGAGTTCAATATAAACCAGTGTTTTACACAAAAATGCAAATGATCATTTCATTAGAATATAATAGATTAGATCTAGGAACATCCTCTACTAAGACTAAAATATTTATTGTTAAAGTCAACTAAGAGAATGGGATCAAAATCTGACCAAATCTACAACGTTTCTACTTTCAATTAAAATGCTTAACAACTGGGCATTTGGTCTAGTGGTATGATTCTCGCTTTGGGTGCGAGAGGTCCCGAGTTCGATTCTCGGAATGCCCCGCTGACCTTTTTAAGTAAATTGATCAAATTTCAAGAAGGATATTGCTTAGTTTATATAGTCCTAGTTCTACCGCAGAACTTATTACCCTTTCATTCAGTAAGAGAAGTGCTTACTGCAAAGGAAAAGAACAACTTACCACTCTTTCACGTACAATCGATAAATTTTTGTAACCAGATTCCTTCATTTAAGGGGGCCATCATGTTTTCTGAGTAGCCAGATTTACATAGAATGAGCTGCAATAACAGAGAAAGACTTTTGATTACGAATCTGCCGGAAAAGCAAACGGAGCAACAAATATCTGAAATAAAATAGAGAATGCTACTAGGAGGCATTACCTGAACTACATAATAAAACAGGGCATTTGGTCTAGTGGTATGATTCTCGCTTTGGGTGCGAGAGGTCCCGAGTTCGATTCTCGGAATGCCCCACTGACTTTTTCTATGTAGAAGATCAACATTCCAGCTGACAATTTTTCCATTAAAAAATCGAACAATTAAAGGATCTGCAATTCGATTGTCCTTCTTACATAAAGAACCAAACAAATTTACTTTTTATCTACAAGATAACAAATAGAGGACACTTACAATTGCTGTATATTCTCCACGAATGAGCAGCTAAGTATAGGAAAAGGATCGAGTTCCTGCCTTTAGAATGAGTAGCCAGTGCAGAACCATGCCTTTAGTACAATGGGACTTGTTTGGATAGTTTCTACCAAAATTCAAGCATGCAGAATCGAAGCCATTTGCAAAGGAAAAAACTGCCAACAAAGAACCAGATAAAACCAAAACCATGCAATAACAGGAAAATAGGATTTAAAATGAGAAATAATGGTCCTGGGATTAACCTATAATGCAATAAGTAAACCTAACTAAGTATACCACTGAAACACAACAAATCTAGCCCAGAGATGACAATTTAAATGCTTTGTGAATGCCTGAATCTAAAACAATGACAAATCATAAGGCTGACAAGAAAAGTTTGGATTCAAATTTGTTCAGGATACAAATATATTTAGCACAAATTCTACAATGGGAAATGAGCCTTTGAAGACGATTCTGAGTTGTTCTCCAAATCGACGGTTGAGGATGATGCTTGCCTAGAATCATAACCAGCCAGATGTTATCTGAATCACAATTGACCTTCCCGTGAGAATCAAAAGTTACAAGATATTATGTCATATTCAAAAATACAGACTGACCTAGATCATGACGAGATAGAAACCCCTCCAATAATCTCCTGAAAAAACAGAAAATTTATGGAAACCGTTCTGCAAACCTTTCATGAGATGCCTAACAAGTAGCTAGGGCTGCATTTACTGGTATGGAGAATCAGTTGTACGGAATGTTATTGTCTTCTCGTTGATCTTCTAGAGGAAGAAGACGGATCTAGGAAAGCATCAATCAAAAAATTATGATCATTTAGGCATACAAGTATGCTTTTCTACCATTTTAGGGTACTTAAACTTTGGGGACTGTTCGATAAAAGCAGGTGGTCTTTGATAAGTCACAGATGCAGCTCTGATCAAAATCCCAGCAGTTAAACCCCATATCATATAATTCTTATCTCCTGTTCTGTAGTCAAAGTAGTGGATCAAATACTTTTCGCCCATCCACTCTCTCTCCTCAGATCTTCGGTTCTCATCCTGGACCAAAAAATGTTGAAGAAATGATGCTTCAGACGAAAAGAAACAACTACAAGTTAAGTTTCTTGATAAGAAAACAAAAGAACCTTAAGAAACATTTCCAACGGTGCATCAAAAACAGCTTCCACTTCCCCAGGATTTGGTATCGGATTGAATTTTGTTTTGTCCCTTAAGATTCCTATCACAGGAATTACTCTAAGGAGATGCTGTAAAAAAATGACTCACATGTTAGGAAAACATCAATCAGAAAAGGAGAATTTTAAGAAAGCTTGAGATACAGCAGAGAACATTTGCCGTAGAGACTAAAAGACATCAAAAAATATACACAACTCCTACTTAAAGAACATTCAGGATCAAACACTAGATAGCATTCAAGAAGGTAACTTTAGCCACCAGATCTATGCTACTATGATGTAATACAGCTAACATGGAAGTTCAAGAATCAAAGCTAAATAGAGCCACAGATAACTCATTCTATGACCCTGACGTTCAAGCACGGATCAGCAAGAGAGTCTGTAACATCTATTTCTTCGGCAATCCCAAATTATGATCTCACTAAGTAAGAACATGGTTAACCAATAAGACAAATAAAATTAGGACCATTTTCTTAATACCTTAGACAGAAATGGTTCGAGTGAAGTGACAACATCAACAAGGGAAGGATCCAATCCAATCTCTTCCTCGGCCTCTCTGGTTGCAGTCATCCCATCATCTTTATCATCCTCCTCCGTTTTACCACCTGGCAGTGAAACTTCTCCTGCAACCAAAAACACCTCAAATTTAGACCAATTCACACTCTACTTTTCTAATTCCAAGGCATCAACTTTAATTCTTTAAAGAATCTATGTTACAAACATTAAAACCCTCTCTGATCTTGTATGATTAAGGCCAGCACACACAAAAAAAAAAATCACTCCTTTACTCACTTCTACTCGAATAAAACCAAAACGAACCTGAGTGAGTAGACAATCGGGAAGATCTCTTAGTGAGAATGACACGCAAATCACCATCGTCTCCTTCGAAGATAGAGATCAATACAGCCGCTCTCTTGGGTCTGAACCTCTCAGGGTCTTTTGAAACCGGAGCAATAGATTCCTGAAACCCAACCTGAGAAACCACTTTCCCGGCGGTCTCCTGATCTGTCTGCGTCTCCTCAGCGTCATCAAACGAAGAAGAGGGCGGCGGCTTGTAACGGCGGAGCTGCTGGGCCAAAGCAGCGAGTCGAGAAGACCCACCACCGAAAGAGGAAGTCGCCGTCACCGCAGGCTCCATAGATTTGCAGAGATGGGTTGTTGTGCGTACAAGTGAGGGAAGCCTACGGCAAAGCAAAAACATCAATCCGATTTGAGGAAATGGATTCTGTGTTTGGCAAATCTAATCATTATTTCATATTTGGATTCGACAAAATTCAGACACATCTCTCCTCGTGAGTACACGTGTTCCGCGTCTTGTTCCTCTTCTTTTTTGTCTTCTCGTTCGCTCGTGTAAAGGTTGAAGCTTTATTGTGTGCGACTTGTGAGAAAAAAAAAAAACATTTCCCCTTTTTGTGACAACAACTTAATAAAATGAAATGTTGCGATTTATAAATTTTCGTTATATATTTTTTTATATATTTTTTCGTTACAACATTTTTTTTACTGATTATAAAGAAGTGAGGCTTAATATGAGACTCTTCACTCTTCAGTCTTGTTGAAACCTCAATTATGATATTACTTGTCGCAAATTTGAATCGAATAATTACTGTCAAAATATGTTTATTTTTGTGAGGGCTATGGTTCCGATGAAAAAATACATGAGCTCCAACCAATATGTATACAATTATTAATTATTAGTTTGACCAAAAAAATAAAAAAAAATTATAATTAAGCCAGTCTTTGGTAGATTGCAAAATCTACATTGACAATCATTTTTTCACATAACAATTTGTTAGCTAGCTTATTTGAACTAAAATACAATTGGAACTGGTAAACCACCTTTTACAAAATTCAACCAAGTAATTGAAGGGTTGGCACGATCAAAAGGACTTTTTCTTCATATATTAAACCAGACAGTTGAGATTAATTATTCTTGTATTCTCTATAGTATATATTAAGCATGATCATAGAGATCAACTTTTTGAGAAATTACTACATAGCACACGGTCCTATATCATGTTCGTGGCTCATAAACAATATATACAACTATATATGTTTATCTATAGTAGTAGCCATGCATGTAAAAGGACTGCAACAGTCCTTGATTCTTTAAAGTCTAACCAAACTTATTTATTGTCTCAAACAATTTTTTGTCAGTTATCAAATGACATTATGTTAGTTAATATATAACTTCTATCAGACTGTTTCTTGTCGTGATTGAGTTTCTAATTTCCTTATCTCCTTGGCGTTTTTCTACGTGCAGTTGTTTAGACCAAAGGAAAAACAAAACACAACAACATAGACACATAGTAATAATCGAATAATCTGACAAAACTAGAATATGGAAATGTAGAGAGCAACAAAATGGGAGAAAAAGAAGAGAAGAAAGAAAAAGGCGAGGAGATCATCACGGCCGTTTACAAGGTTCACCTTCACTGCCGGAAATGTGCATGCGACATCAAAAAGCCTCTCCTTCGATTCCAAGGTTAGGCTTCGTTCATCTAAACGATGATCCCCAAGTTTACAAAGTTTTCCTATAAATAGAAACTAGTAGTTCCACTATTTCAGAGAAGAGATGGATACTAAATATCGAGAGTTTTTCTTAATGTTTTCAGTTTAGTTTTATCCAAATTACTTTTATACATAGAGATTTTCGCATGGCTTTTTTTTTAGGCTATAGTGGCCGATACAATACTAGGCAAACTATGCCATCAATCTCAACCAGCAAAATGATTTAAAAAAACAAATTAGGTGGAACATCATCATATATAGTTATCACATTTGGGTTTAGTCACGAGCGTGGTGTTAATCAATCACTTGGAGGATTGACAGTGATGTAGTAACATTTTGATTAGTCAATAATATAATATTGTAGGGGTTCATGGTGTGGAGTTTGATTTGGAAAAGAATGAGATCAAAGTAAAAGGGAAAATTGAAGTCGTGAAGATTCACAAGCAAATCGAGAAATGGAGCAAGAAAAAAGTTGAGCTTATCTCTCCCAAACCCTCCGAGGTTAAAAAAACCACAACAACAACAACAACCACTTCTGTGGTAGAGAAGAAGAAGACCACCGAGGTTAAAAAGGTAAGTTTTTTGCTTCCATAATTAATCGCATTCAATTATCATATATATGTTTAATTATATATGCCGTACCTATATATGTTTTTGGATGACTTTACTCTTTAAGTATGGGTTTATCCACAGGAAGTTATCCGTACGACAGTACTAAAGGTACACATTCATTGCGCACAGTGTGACAAAGATCTTCAGAACAAACTCTTGAAACACAAAGGTATGATCGAATCAATACTTAAATAATATGAAATGAAGGGGGAAAACGTATATAAATGAATTTCAAAATACATTTTAGTTTTGCATATTGATTCATTCGTATAGTGATTGGATTCTAACTTGGTTATTTTGGTAGCTATTCACACGGTAAAGACGGATACAAAGGCGCAAACCCTAACGGTACAAGGAACAATAGACTCTGCAAAGCTTTTGACCTATATAAAGAAGAAAGTTCACAAACATGCAGAGATCATAAGCTCAAAGACCGAAGAAGAGAAAAAGAAGGAAGAAGAGGAGAAGAAGAAGAAGAAGGAAGAGGAGGAGAAGAAGAAGAAGGAAGGTGAGAAGAAGAAAGAAGATGTAAAAGTAGAAGTGACCAAAACGATTACACAAGTTGTGGAGTGGAAAGAGAAAGTAAAAGTTGAGGGTCAAAAAGATAAAGATGGAAACATACCTTACTTCGTCCACTACGTCTACGCTCCACAATTGTTCAGTGATGAAAACCCTAATGCTTGTTGCATTGTCTAGTTACTGCAGAGTTATATATGTTTGTAGTGTTTTGTTCATATATATGAAATCAATACAGTACTATAAACCAAATTATGTGATGTTGTACTTGTATGTTTTTGACAATATAGAACGTTCTATATGCCTTCTTTTTTTATGTCAGCATGTTATATTAATTACAAGTGTGTATGTAGTATCTTATCAATTATATTTTGGATATAGTTCTACCAAAAAAAAAAAAAAATTTTGGATATAAAGTTTTATGTTATAATTCAATGAAATTATAAACATATTTTCACGTATATCATAGTAATAATTATTGTGTCGTTAATCTTGATATCAAAAATCTTCTTAAAATTATTATTTATAAATTAGACCAATTTATGATTATACGGCTAAGTTTCTTGCCATATTCACATTAACTGACAACTTGTGAACTTTCGTTTTAAGCATTACGAGTTTTTTTTTTTTTTTTTTGGATCTTCTCAAATCTATGAAATATAAAACACTTGATATGTATCAAATCTATATAGTATATAAAATAAAACATGAATGTGAAGATTTTTTAGTTTGAATCATAAAATTTAAAATTGAATTAATAATATATATAATCTCAAAAAGATTTAGAGAAAATAAGGTATTAAAAGAAAGATATATATTCAAAGGAGTAACACGTTTTAGCAATTAACTAATGTCGACGACTTAAAGATGTGATTTTGGTCTGATTATATCATATAACACCACCATATCTAACAGTAATTGCGTTATATATATCTTTCGTAATTTTTTTAACTTTCTCAATCGATTTTAAATAAGATCTTTGTCTTATATATTCGATCTTCCTCTTAGTTTATAATTTATAGATACGCCCAAAATTTAAAAGCTGGCTAAGTTAATGTGTAATCTTTTTAAGCTTCCCCGTAAGATATTAGCATGTAATTTGATGGACAAATTACTTCAAAAATGTGGTCAATGTATTGGTAATAATTAACAAGTTGGAAGATTTGTTTCTTTTTTGTAAACCTTTATAGTCTACATAATATTTTTGACTATGTAAACTTCCCATATTAGTTTTTTTTTTATTTTTTTTATATTCAACATTTCTCTGTTCACTGCATTTTCCATAGACCTTTAGAAACAGAAATTACATAATTACTTTCCTAAATTCTTACGTTGACCGAATTTTTATGTTCTTCTATTTTATTCTTCAATTTAGATATTGTACCAATTAAGGAGACCAACTCACAAAGACAGAAGTGATGATGATGATAAGTACAGCAAACACAAATATCATCACAACTTGATCACTTGCCAATAAATGTAAATACAATAAATACATTTTTACAGCAGCTGACGCAATAAAATTTATATTTTACTTACTCCATACAACATAAAATACAACTTTATGAAAGAAAAATAAAATAAAATAAAAAAACATGGGAAAAATAAAATATATCAAGGAAATAATACCCTTATAAAATTATTTATTCAAACGTTTTAGATATGATTATTAGATAAAATAAACTTTGGGCTTATTATGATCATGTAATTTATAAGTAAAAAGTTCAAAAATTATTAATTTTCTCCGAGAAAATCACGGAAAAAAATAAAAAAATTATGATCTCTCACACTCACTCAATCACTATATTCAGGTGGTTCATATATATCATGAAAACAAATAATAAAACAGAGAAATCTTAAGATAGCTAAAAACATGGAGAGGAGTTTTTGAAAATTCCGAAAAATCCCCAGAACTTTTCTCACAACGCAAGAAGAGCCTATTTTTTCTCAGATTTACTTTCCTTCAATCTCTCCTTTTTTTAATTTATGACTTTTATTTCTTTCTCCTTTTGCCACATATTTTGCTCCCATCACCTTTTTCTTTTTTCCTTCTTCTTCTTCTTCACCAACACTATAAATTTGCTCTCTATCTTCTTTGTATAAACCACATCACAAAATAAAAAAACTACACTACCAAGAGAGAGATCAGAAACTAAAGTATTAGAGAGAAGTAAAACACATCAAAAACATGTGTAGTAAGATGAGTTATGGTAACAGAGATGAAGATGAGTACTCTCTCTTGTGTCCCAAGAAACAGAAACATAATAACAGTGGAGGAGGAAGAAGAAGAGTCCCAAGAAGAGGGCCTGGTGTCGCTGAGCTTGAGAAGATCCGTCTCGAGGAACAACACATCTCTAGAAACGTACAACTTCCTCTTCCTACTACTCCGCTGGATAAATCTCCGGCCATCATCGACAGAACCGGTCCGGTTTACCCTTTCCAGTCTTATTTCTCGACCGGATCTTTCCCTAGTGATTTGATTCCTCCGGCTCCGGTGTTTCACAGGCAGCATGATTCGTCTCTTCACTATCTCCCTCCGGTACATAATCATTAAACGTTTTATCATTTTACATTTTTTTGGTGATATATACTGATTTGTGTTTATATTGTTTTGTGTGTGTGTGTGTGTATGCTATAGATGAATCTACCGAATCAAGGATCTGGAGGATTTTATCAGTTTATAGATCCAACTTCAAACCAAACATCTTGTCATGAAAATGTCACTCATCAATATCTAGATGAAGAAAAGGTCAATTGTTTTTTTGTTTTTTTTTTATTTTTTTATTTTTTAGTGTAGTGTTGTAACCTTAAACAAAATCAAAAGTATTCAATTTTTATTGATTCTTACGAATCTATTTTGATGATTTATTTAACAGATCCTTTCTGCGAAAAGGCCATGGTATCTTATGGCAGAGGCCCCTAATTGTAGTCTTGGACCGACCATAAATTTCTCAAGGTTTGTAATTTTTAGGTTTAATTACCTAGTTTCTTGAGTTTAAAACGTTCAAGTTTGTTTATATGACCTTTTATTTTCTTTCTTTCAGGGATGCTAAACAACTCAAATCACTAGACCTAAGATTGAAAAATCATATCCAAGATTCAGGAACCACAAATAGAAATCCAATTACCATTGATTCTTCTTCTCCGACGATTTCTCCTATACCGATTTTCGCAAATGCTGCACTCGATTTCCCGCGGTTTTTACAGGTAATTTAATTTCCATATTTTTTTTTATGAGTTTGGTTGATCAGTTTCAATTTCATTTTCATCTCCTTTTTTCTTGTATAGAATGAACAGAGAGAACAGGCTAATCATGAAATCATTGCACGAAGAAGCGGTGCAAATTTTCCGGTAAATAGAAAACCATTCTACAGCTTCTTGCCCTTGAATGAGCAGTGTACTCCCGACCAAGATCGATCCTTCAGCTTGAGATCCGAGAGATATGATTCAGTTACTGATCAGGGCATTGATCTTCGCCTTAAGTTATAAGAAAATGATTTCCTAAGCAAAGTGTTTTTAAAATTGAATCTTTATGTCATGAGTTTGTACTTTGGGATAGATATAAAAAGATCTGCCAAAGAATTGGAATTTTTTTTTGTTCTTTTTGACAAGAAACCACATGATGCGGGTGAAACAAACATACTTTAACCATGGCTACTTCACCTTCAAGAATCAAGATTAACAATTAAAGACAGAATAGGTGAGGCATATTATACACCAACTAAAATTACAAATTAACTTAGCACATGAATAAGTATTGAAAATTGTAAGAAATTGGTTCATTTTCATTTCATTTCTTATCTAGAGACTTGAGAAATAGAGATAGATGAAGGAGAAGACAGACAAATTAGAGAGCAAAGGCAAAAGTTATCACATACATATTCCAATTGGGTTGCTCGATCACACATATGCGGATATGCCTATTAAAAAGCAATGAGAACTTCTGTTTAATGATAATCCCAAGTCAATCCCCTCTCGTATACAATGGCCAATATACATAAAATTCCAAGCAGATTGTTCTCTGTAACAGCATTGTTCATTTATCTTTCGACCTGGCTATCTTATAACCCAAAAAATTGTTTATCTTCGTTCACTACACAAATTTTGTAACTCTTTAATTTATAAAGTAAAACCTCTATATAATAATAAATGTTTGAATAATTCTATGTTTAATATGTTTACCTCTCCTCCCTTTGGAATTTCATCTGCTTTGTATAACGATTTAGTTTCTTTTGCTTAATAAAGTATTTCAGTGTTAAAAAAAAAAATGTTGGGACTATGATATTTTTTAATATATAGTAATGTTTAATTTATTATTTTATAATATGAAAATATTATTATTAGTTTATAGAGGTATGTTTTTGGATATGATTTAAAAAATTGTCTTTTGAATGTTATAATATTTAGAAAAACTTTTTGACTACAAATACTATAGATATATCCACTTCATATGATATACATTAATTTAAATTTATGATTAATGATCTTAATTGTTGTATATTAACAAGCCTATAAGACTATCATCAAAATGAAAATGCTATATATTTAAAGAATCCAAAATTTAAAGAAGATTTTGGCTATTTACGAAAGTATACTACACGATTATATAGTTTGAAAAGACAACATAACAATTTTTTTATAGAGATGAGTTCTAGGAGAAAATATATATTTTTAAAAAAATCATAAAAGTATACATAAATATTATATATATATACGTTAATTCAGATTAATAATCCAAAGACAGGATAATTATGAGTCATGCTTAACTTCAAAAAAGCAAACTATTTTACAATATCCAAATGTTAAACGTATAATAAATTGACTTAGCACATGAACAAGTAATTAAAATTGTAAGAGATTGTAATAAATGGACTTAGCACTTGAATTTGTAACCTTATCTAGAGACTTGAGAAATGAAGATAAATCAAGAGAAGAGAGACAAAGTAAAGAGCAGAAGGCCAATAAACATATCCAAAACGGGTAAGTCGTTCTCACGTAAGCCGGTATGCCTATTAGAAATCCAACGATCACAATAATGAGAACTTCAGTAGAATAATCCCAAGTCAGTTCTCTGGCGTATACGATAGCCAGTATACATGAAATTCCAAGCAGGTTGTTCATTGTAACATCACTATATATCTATAAAAACAAAAGCAAAAGATGAATAACTCATAATCTGTTGAGTTGTAAGTTTCATTAATGGAGTTTGAGCAAAACCAACCTCAGAGAATGTATCTGATGTAATTATGGCCTTGTCTTTCTTGCGATAGAAGTGAGCAGACAAAGCATGATTTAAGTTTCTAACCAATGGGATCACTGCAAAGACGACATAGAAGGATGGAACTCCAGCTGATACCGACAAAATCTCTATGTTCATCATGAATGGTCTTGCAAAAAACATGACAATCATGATTCCTACAATGACTTCAGTGGAAGCTCTCAAAGTTTTCTTTGAGAAAAACTTAGCAAAAAGGCTTTCTTTTGCTTGTTCCACCTTCAAGACTCCAACCTCCTCCTGAAATCGATTTAGAATAATAAAAAGAAAACCTAAGTGGAATCATTGGACTTTTTATTGAAACTCTAGACATTAATTACTTTCCATTTATATAGCACCGTATATTACCGGTTAAAATTCGTACACAAATGGAAAGTAATTAATGTCTAGAGTTTTAAGATACTACATATATATGATATAAGTAGTATTGTTGTGTCTTTTTCACAAAATTTAAATTTCATTTAACCAAATCATCAAAAAAATATATATGTACTTGTTTAGAAGAAGGACCATATATATCAGATTTACTTGCACAAAAAGAACAGTCTTTAGAAGACTCTTCTCCCTCCTTTTTGTCCATCCTTCGAGCTCTGGTTTTTTTTTTTTTTATAAATAAGATAATATATATATAGGCTCACCGCCTGAAGACCAAAGGAACAAGAACGCATGATATCGATGCAATGCTAAAATGGTGAAAATTAAAAAGTGAAGAAAACAAATTTTTAAAAATGCTAAACGGACATAACAACACTTTATATTCATCTGATTACGCACCAAACAGCGTGTAAACATACAACGCAGACAAAACATTGGAAATACATCGGCCGATTGGGATCGAAATAGGGGAAACTATGGAATCGTGAGAGAAAATAACTCTTGGAAAAGGTTCACTTCTCTAGAGAGAGTTGACATGAAGATAGATTAGGACAAGAGAGAAGAAGTAGAGAGCAAAAGCCAAGACACATATCCAAAACGGATACGTTGATCTCACATAAGCTGGTACTCCTATTATGAGGCCAACAATCACAATAATGAGAACTTCTGTTGAGTAATCCCAACTCAATCCTCTCGTGTACACAATCGCCAATATAATTGTAATCCCCAGCAGATTGTTCAATGTAACATCTCTGTAGATCTACAAACAAACAAAAAACCACAAAACTCATTTACTTATATGCTCTGACAAAGCCATGCAGATAATATCATTACAAGTTAATTAGTGGAGGTTCAGTAA
Organism: Capsella rubella; assembly: GCF_000375325.1. NCBI lineage: Eukaryota > Viridiplantae > Streptophyta > Magnoliopsida > Brassicales > Brassicaceae > Capsella > Capsella rubella. Next base: position 9,890,657 of record NW_006238923.1, read on the forward strand.
AATTACTAACCTCAAAGAATTTATCTGATGTGATTCTCGCTTGGTCTTTCTTGCGACAGAAGTGAGCAGACAAAGCGTTCTTTAGGTTTCTTGCCAAAGGGATCACCGCAAAGACAACATAGAAGGAAGGAACTCCAGCCGATACCGATAAAAGTTCGATATTCATCATGAAAGGCATTGCAAGAAAGCTGACAATCAGAATCCCTATAATGACTTCAGTGACAGCTTTCAAGGTTCTCTTTGTCAGCAACTTAGTAAAGACACATTCATTTAGTATTTCCATCTTCAAAACTCTATCATCCTCCTGCAACTAACAAGTGCTTTCTTGATTTCATAATCTGATCAAACATGTAAAAATGAATTGATAAGAGTGTTATGTACTTACAGCTTGGTACTCTCTTTGTGGCTCGGCGCTATCCGCGGTGAACTTGTATTGTTTCAGCCATTTTTCAATCCCTTTCTCGAATTCAGTCTCATCTATCTCACCATCTCTATCACTGTCGAAATCAGCGAGCAATGTAGTGGTAAGCTCATGTACGTCACACTTCATTCTCCCCAACACCCCAAACTCCACAGTCAGATCTTTTAACTCTGAAACTTGAATCTTTCCGTCTCTGTTGACATCGATCTTTTCAAACAAACTGCATAACAATAGCCAGTAAGAATTAAGAAACAGAACAAAATCAAACAATTTGTTGCATTAAATAGCAAATAACAATGAAAAAAAATTGGATATCAAACCTTTTCAAGCTCTCTTTACTTAGTTGTTTGTCTCTTATAAGGCTTTGAGGTGCAAAATTCTGCAAGTGCTTATGAACTTCTGACATAAGCTCAAACCTCGCGTTGTCTAAGCTCTTAACTTGGTCCACTTTATCAAAGTACTGTCAATTTTGACCCAAAAAAAAAAAAAAAAGGTTAAAGAGTAGGCAAAAAAGATACGAATCTTGAAGCTTTACATCATTATTTTGAGGTGCATCATACCAAATAAACAAAGAAGAGAACACTTGCAGAACCAGAGACTATGAGTGTAATCAAAATGATAGAGTCATCCCAAGATTTTGAGTGAAATGTCTCTGAAAAGGTGACCAAGACGAAGGGGAATAAAGTCAAGAGCATAATCCCTGCAGCTTTCCTGTTCTTAGGATCTGCTCTTACGCTAGCTCCTGCATACATACCGCACAGAAGACAATATATAGGCTCGTGCTTAAGATTCTTGAAAAAGAAAGAATTATATTATGAAAAAAATCTGTAAGAGATTTAAACTCACCAGCAAGATCCTTAAATAGTTTGTTCCTGATAAATTTTCGCCTTGGACTCTTTGTTCCCTGGCATCAACTTATAAAAATCACTTCATGATACAATACACTCAAAAAGAGACGAAGAAGAAGAAGAAGAAGATGATCTTACAGAAGTTGTAATCTGGACTTCTTCGTCACTTGTGGGCGAATCTGATGCCAAAGCAGGCAAGCCAAAGACAACACAAGCTCCCCATTGCATTGTCAAAGCAAAGACACTGTATCCCACAGTAACTGCAACGTTATTACCCACCATCGAGTTTGCCATTTCGCGGCTTCCCATTAGTCCAGTCGCTGAGACCAAACCCAAAAGAGACATGATGGTAAGATCTTTAGCAATACTCAAATATGTCTAGACTATTTATCTAGAAGAAGCAGAGATGACTTACAGAGAATAAGGGCGATTCTTGGGAACATTGTAAGAAGAGGGAAGATGATACCGCCAAAGAAACCAACCTCGAAGATGACAAAGAGCTTAGACCTTCCTTTAGACAAAAAGTATTCACCGATTATCAACAGACAACCAAACGAGAAAACTTGGAAGATGTAACCTTTCATATTGTCTGCACATGGCAGAAACCCGTATACATGAACACAAGCATTATCGGAAACTAGATTTGGCGGATCAAGACTGAGAAACTCGTTACTGGATCTGTCTTGGACTCCATCGGAGACCAAGATCGAGTTATTATTATCCTCAGACACAGAACTTAAAGCACGACAGTTCACTCCAGAGATCAAAGCTAATAGAGGGAGAAAACACAGAAACAGAGCAAGACGTGCCATGAAAGTAATCTTAAAAACAGAGTTTTTGGTGAGTAGTTTGGTCGGATCCTTCTCTTTTTACGCGCATATATACACACACGGAAACAATGTTATGGCAAGTGATCTTTCGAGAGATTTTGTCGTAATAGAGAATAAACTAAGGTTTATAAACTTATCTCTAAAAATTATTGAGTGTGGTTTTCAAAGAACGTGAAATGAATAATACACCTCTCTTCATATTATTAGCTTGTGAGTTGTGATTATTATAATGTAAAGCCCCTCGTGGTTTTTGAACATAATGATAGAAATATAGAATACATAAAGACTTTTTTTGTTTTGAAGATCTAAAGAAGGACTTTTTTTTTTAAGGTTGATAAAATTGATGAAGCTAAGCGTAATTAAAACTTGACTTCAACAATTATTTCTAATTAAAAAATCGGGAAAGGTACACCTCCCTAATTATTATTAGCATGTTATTATTATTGTATATGCTTATCATTATGTAAAGACCCTCGAGGTTTTTGAACATATATGATAGAAATATATATATTGAATAGTGAAGACATTTTCTGTCCAAACAAAAAAAAAGGCTAATAAGACATTTAAGTCCATGCCTAGTTGATAATATTAATGAAGCTGAAGTTAATATATATTTTAAAACCTGACTTCAGCAATTATTAAGTCAGATTTAAAAAATATTATTAGGAGGTGATTATTATATAGACTTATGATCATATTGTAAAGATCCTCGAGGTTTTTTTTTAACATATTAATTGAATTAAGAAAGACTTCTAGTGGCTTATTAAATTGATGGAACTTAGGTTAATGTTATAAAAAATCAAGAATTATTGACTCTGTTCTTAAAAGAACGTGAATGACACCTCTCGAATTATAATGATTTGTATGTAATTATTAATATTGTGCTATAAATGACTGTTGACTAGTATTAAGTTAAGATCGTTTCAACAAACTTATAATTTCCTAGTTCAACTTGTGAATAACCAACAATCTTCAGTATACAACTTTGAACCTTAAACATCAATGTAGAAACCAAGACCACTTCTGGTTTATCAGGGTTATGGTCTTATGGAACTAGACATGTCTTAGAAATGCAAATACTATATGCTAAGTAGAACAATGACCGTACTAGAGTGACTTACTTGCGTGGAAAGATACCCGTGTATTGATGTTTAAAGATTTTGTTTTCTCAGTACATTTTTCCTTTACATTGTAATGCTTTATGAAGCAAAGCAAGAATGAAGGAAAAAAAACAAAAAAAGACAAGTTCACTCCAGAGGCAGAGTCCTAGGAATAGCGGTGAGCAATGAGAATAAAAGGGATGATATAAAAACCAAATGCTACAAAGCTTGCCCATAAGGGATAAGTCGAAGTAATAGATGCTGGTACGCCCACTATCAGACCGAAGAACACAACTATGAGAACTTCTGTTGAGCAATTCCATGTCAATCCTTTCGCGTACACGATCGCTAAGATGATGGACATTCCCATCAGATTGTTCAATGTAACATCCCTGTAGATCTGAGTCCAAAAAAAGTCAAGATTCAGCAGCAAGAAGAAATATTTTCTAAAAGACAAGATTGAATTATGATGTGTACCTGTGAAAATGTGAGAGATGCTGCTTCTTGCTTTTCTTTTTTGACGCAGAAGTGAAGAGACAAAGCGTTCTTAAGGTTTCTAGACAATGGAATCACAGCAAAAGCGACATCAAAAGAAGGGATTCCTGCTGATGCAGACAAGAGAGATATGTTCATCATGAAAGGCTTTGCAAGAAACACAACAATTAAGATTCCTGTGATGACTTTAACTGTTGCTATCAATGTATAACCAACACTTTTCTTCTGCTCTTCCACCTTCAGACTCGGAGCAACAGCTGCGGCCTACACAGCATTTTCAGTCTCTTGAAAGTTAAAAACCGGGAACTGTAAGAGAAATGGAACAAAAAGAACTTTCTTCTTTTGTTAACTTACAGCGCAAGGTACCAAACCGGTCTTTCTTTCATTCAGCCATTTAGTGATTCCCTTAGCGAATTCTTCCTCGTTTACCATACCATCGTCATCTTTATCAAACTCTTTGAGCACAGTTTTCGCAAGCGCATTCATATCACACTTTAGTTTCCCCAGTTTTCCAAACTCCAAAGTAAATTCATTTAGTTCAGAGATTGCCATCTTCCCATCATTATCCTTATCAAATTTATCGAATAAACTGCAGATTAAAGTCTGTTAGTTTGCTATTAAAGAAAGCAAGAAACATAGCAAAAGAAAAAATCAATCATTGGTTTACTTTTTCAAGCTTTCCCTAGTGAGTTTCCCATCTTTCAGAATGCGTTTAAGCGAATATCTCTGCAATTTCTTTTTAACTTCAGACATGAGCTCAAACCTCGCTTTATCCAAGCTGTTCTTTTGTCCACTTGTATCTAAAAGCTGCAGAGATTAATAAATTTCAAAGATTAAACTCAAGATCTTGAGCTTAATAAGATATGGCTCTAGAGTTCTATATATATCATGTATACCAAAAGAGCCAAGAGCAAAAGAGTTGCGGAACTGGAAACTATCAGCGTCATTAGAACCATATTGTGTCTCCAAGATCGCGAGTTGAATAGCTCTGAAAGTTGCACAATGAGGAAAGGTATTAATGTGAGAAGCATGATCCGTGCGCCTTTCTTGGTTCTTGAATCTGTTTCCACCCTTGATTCTGAAGATTGAAAAATAATCGGAAGAAGGTCATAAATCTGCAGAAACTACAAAAGAAATATATTCACAATTATGTTACCAACCAAGAAGTCTCTTTAACAGCCCTGGCCTTGACTTCGTTGGATTCTGTAAGAGGTTTTTACAGACCAGTTTCATCAGACCATGAGATCATTTAAGATTGTTTGTTAAGTTTTGGAACTTTTTAACAAACTTGGAATATTTACCTTTTCCTTTTGCACCAGTTGATCACCACCAGTGTCCAAAACCCCCGTAGTACCAAAAATGATACAAGCACCCCACTGAATTGTCAGAGCAAAGACCGATGATCCAACCGTTGCCCCAACGAAATCAACAATCATTGACTGAGCAACTTCCGGGCTTGTAGATAGTCCAGTTACTGAAGAAGCAAAAACCAATATCAAATAAAGAAACTTTGATACACAAATCAAGGATTCAAGAATGTTGAAAAAGCTTAAATAGTGAGACTTACCAAGCGTAAGGGCAATTATAGGGAAGATTTTAAGAAGAGGGAAGATGATACCACCATATAAACCGACCTCAAAGATATCTAAGAGTTCTGCTCTTCCCTTGGACAAAAAGTAATCGCCAACAATCAGCAATGACCCGAAGGAGAAGACTTGAAATGCATAGCCAATGACGTTTTCTGCACAAGGAAGGAATCCGTATAGGTGTACACAAGCTTCTCTGGTTAGAGATTCGTTAATCTTGGGAGGTTCAAGACTGATAATCTCTTGTTGATTGTCAAAACCATAAGAGACCATCAATATCGGGTTTTTCTCAGACTCTGCAGGGACGAGAACACGACAGTTCAGACCAATGATCGAGGCTAGAAAGAGAGAAGTCAGAAACAGAACTAGTTGTGCCATTGGATTGAAACTGAGTGCGAGAGAGAGGAAGTATGTGTGCATTGACAATGACTCTCATCGTCGAATACATATAACATGGAGATTTACAAAAAAAAAAAAAAAAAAACTATTTAATTGATTTAAGCATAATAGGGAATACATCTAATATTTTCTTATTAGAAATTTAACGTGATTGATATTTGACTTTGTAGCATTAGAATTTTAAAAGACCGTTACATTAATAATAATGAAAACAATGCCTAGTCATGAACAGCAAATATCAAACAGATTCCAAAAAGTTTTAATTTGTTTGTCGAATGTTAGAACCTTAATAATAAGCCAAAATCTGTACGGACAAAAATACTCTGTTCTAACAGAGTCTGTTATACAAGAACCGGGGAAGAAAAAAGGAGTGTTATAGAGAAACCCTTCGAGAGAAAGTTACCAGTAGCCTCTTCTTCCACGGCCACGGCCGCCACCACCACCGCGTCTTCCCTGGCCTCGACCTCTCTGGCTGCCTTTACCATTACCACCGTATGACTTTCCTTCAGATGCATTGTTCACAACCTGATGACTCTGCACACGTGCTTTCTTTGCACCCACGTTGTTACCGGCTCCATTTGCAGGCCGTTTTCCTCTGTAGTAGCCAAATGAGACGTACAACACATCAAGTTTTTCCACATTTGGAAAACAAGAAAAGAAACTTGCATAAACACTAAGTTGATAAGACCAAAAGAAGATTGAAAGTGCGGTAAGTTTGGTTTGTACCCAGTTGGTGTCGTTGAGGCTAACGGCTTCGTGGCTTCTTTCCACGAAAGGGTAATACTGACGTCTCCAATAAAGGAAGGCACTTTTGCATGCAATGCCTGTAGCATAAGAGGACGCTAATGTTAAATTTGCATAACACGCTTAATCTATTTATCAGATTTATAGGTTACCTAGAGAAAAAGGACAAAAAAAGAGGAAGAAATGGCTCTGCTTTTCACCTTTGTCATTGCCAATATGTTATTGCACGTCCTGAGTCCAGTTGTTGTATTCTGCTTCTTCGTTTTCTGAAAACAGCCTTGGTTGCAATTAAGCCAGGAAAAAACGACGAGATGGATCATGGAATGGATAAAGGAGTGAGAATTTAGCCTTCTTACCACGATTGACTTCTCTTCGTCTGTCTTAGCACCTGACATGGCTTTGTTGTGCTCAGACATCCCTTGAGTTAGTTTCTTCATTGTTACCTTGGTTAGATCCTCAACACTGGTCAATCTGTAACATCCATTTTTATTAATAAAAACAGTACATTGAAACAAAATTGAAAATCCCAAGAAACTGTTTCTTACAAGAAAACTGAATGTCATACTACTGTAATTCATAATACCTCTCAGTGAATTCCTTGTAATACTCCGAAAAGTCCTCCCCAAGTCTATCTGATGGCTGTCCAGTCACTATCTTGTACCCGCACAAGCTGTTTGTTGCATTTGGAGCCTATATATTATATACAACGGAACACACATTAATAAGAAGGAAGAAAAAGAGACCTGGCCAAACAACAAGAGATAGTTCAACAACCTTGTGCGCCAAGTGATGAAGCACGTATAATAGGCACTCAACATATGTGAAGTTCATTTCTTCCCCAGTTTTCCTGGCAGGCATGTATTTCTGAAAACAAATACATAAGAGTAAATAGTGTTTATATTCAAAACTAGAGACTCTCATAGAATTTACACCAGAAAATGATAACAGCTAATAATTAATATATTATCTAGAAAAGATGTGAAGAGTAGACAAGATAATTTCTGTGTTAAGGAGGTACCTTTAAGAGCTGAACTATTGAGGGAAGCATCTGACGTGCTACCTGAGCTGTTGTGTATGGTGACATTTCAGCAAGGGCTCTGAGCAAATTAAGCTTTCTCTCCTCTGGCAGCTAGTAAAAAAGGATTTGGTAAATATTATGCTGACAAATAATGAATTTTACCAAATGAAGGAAAAAGATAGAGAAGTGAGAATATTATGTATGAACAAATTTACATGCGAGTTGAGAGTAATTCAGATTTGACTTCATGCCCTCAATGTCGTTAACTAGTCTATTCTTAATATGCCTAAGAGAACTCAAGAGTCAAGAGATCATGCACACAAAATTCTACAGTCGAACACATAAACGAAAAGGTAATAAAATTACAATACCTTGTCAAAAGCAGGCATGATATTCACGTTCAAGTAGTTAAGAAACTTGCTACTTGGAGCACCTCTCTGTTCAGAAGAGGACGAAGTTAGTATGATTCATAGTTCAAAGCATCTCCACTATAAAATTTCCAACTGCTGTTCAGCAATGTGCAGCAATTCCATACCACAAAGAATGGAAGAGCCGTTTGCAGGCATGATATAAATCTGTCAATATGATCTGTATCTGAAACCTGGAAAAATAATATTTGGACATCAGTAGTAGTTCTGTGGCACAATAATGAAATCATCTAAACAAAAAACCTTCAGAAGTTTATACTTCCAACCTTTACTATCACAATACTAGGGTTAAAATATTTACTAATGTAAAATTATATTAGCTATTTCCCATGCTAACTAACACAGGTACTACCAAATTTTATAACTCAGCTAGATTTTCATCAAGACAACTGTTGACCCTTCCCTATGTTCCTTTCTAGACTGGGCAGTATAATATACTTCAAGACAATCCTGACTTCATGAAAATTTGAGGCAACTTTCTCACATACTACCAATGAGACCTCACAGAAACATACACGTAAGATAAACAACAATGACTAACAAATCCAAGAGTTGCACATGTAAAGATTATATATCATTTATAAGCTTTTTGTCGAGATAGGGTGAAGTCTATGCTAGGACAAGAATCGTTTAGTCTCACAAACATGCAAACGACTAGCAGACTCATTCCCAGACAAGGACAACTACTTGTGCAACTAAAAAATCATTGAACTCTTACAGGAATAATCATTACAGATTTACTGTCATTGTATTAAAGCAAAAAACTTATGTTCATCACAAGAGAATGTAACATGAAAAACTCACATTAAACTGTGAATCCAAATCGGCCTGTCCTTCAACAATCTCTACAAGTTCTTGCATTCTTTCTTGAGGAGCTTTCCCTCCAAATATACTCAAACTTGTCAAGAAATCCATAAACATATTGAATTCTTCTCCAGTCACATCCCCTAGGCTCTGGAAACATCCAAAAACATAATAAAATTATTATAAAACACAATTAAAATAAAAAATGCCAGATATATAGAACAAAGATAAACTTCATGTGCCAAAGATATATTCTAACCTTTTTGATTAAATCGGTTACATGTCTTTCCATTTCCTGTTGAGGCTTAAACAGTTCTACTTTAAGAGGGAACACCTACATGGAAATATAAGATCAATTACAATAGGATAATATATACAAAACCTTTCCAAAGAATTTCCTTGCATTATCAGAAAATGTTCAGTTTACATCTTCTCTATCATATATATTTCTCTCTGATAAACAAACTATCTATAACGTTCATAGGTCTTAGCAATAGAACTAAGAGATTATTCGCAATCTATATATGGCTGCTTCACTTTTATATTGGCAAGCGAAAATAGTGCTAACTTCAGAGATATGCATATCTTTAAGTCGAGCTAACATATAGTTGAACCTCCAACACGGAAAAAAAATGTAGAAAAGACTCTGACCTTATCTCTGAGAAAGTGCAAGACCTTTTCACGGATTTGCTCATCAGTACTAAGACTGGCCTCGGTATGCTTAAACAATGCAGTCAAAGATGCTACACCAAAAAGGTAAAAATTATAAAACATAAGAAGAAGCTCTGTAAACAATTACCATCAATACCAACATACCATATATCTTAGATTTTGAACATGTCACAATCCGCACTGCTTTATATAATTTATACACTTAGTTTCATGCTTTATAAGATGGACAGAGTAACACTACCGATAGCAAAATATCAACCATAAGACCGAAAGAAAAAAATTACTAATTTTTTCAATGTAGCATTGCGGATGTAAGATGAAAATTTTCATCTGCGGACCATGAAGATGAATGGAGAAAATCAAATTACCCTTTGTATCCTGCCGAAATAATGACATAAAAGCCTTGTGCACAGCATCACGCTCCACTAATTCATCTATTTGGATCATATTACTCAGGGTCAGATGTTGAAAACAGATTAGGCAGATGAAGGTTTAAATAACACAAATCTCCGAAATTACCAGTATTTAGACATTGTACAAGAACATCAATTATCTTAGATATAAACTCAGGTGTATCCTTGCAGAACAATGGAAGCCCACGGATAGCTTGAACTCGTACCTACAAATAAGAAGAAAATGATACTTCTATATACAAAAGAACTATCACAAGCAGAAAAACGAGAATTCTGCAGAACTGTAAGAAGAAGACATACCCCAATTTCCACTTCGTCGATTATATCCATATACGCATCAAAGGCTTCTGTTGCGAGACTAGTGAAGAACTTGAAGTAGCGTGGGATGAGCTGCGCTCCAAGCTGCTTAGTCTTGATGTTCGTCTTAGACAACTCGATAATCCCTTCATAGTCTTGAACATTCTGCAAACCATGAGAAAACGATCCAAACACTTTCAAACACAAGAAACAAACCAAGTACGACTAAGAAGAGCCAGAAAAACAATCATACCAACATCCATTTTCAAACCGACTATACACAAATCCGAAGCAAAAAAAACAATCACACCATTCTCAATCCAGAGACGACTAAGGAACACAATGAACAACTAAATCAAACATAAGCGATTAATTTCAAATCCAGGGGGAAAAAACGAAACCCTAAGTAAAATAGAGGAGAACCTGAGACTTGTCAGTAGACTCGCTCAAGCGCTCATCAAACTCATAAAGCTTCTCGATATACTTAGAATCGTCGGGATACTGTTCTGACATTTCCGAGAGTTGGATAAGAAGCTGCGACGGAGAAAAAATCAAAGCAGGTGAGTATAGCATATACATAGTTTGATTTGTAGAGAACAGAATTTACACACATGTATTCACGCCTCTGTACTGTACACAAAATAGTGAATAAAGCTTCGGGATAAAGCTGAAGTATGAGACGAAGATGAAGAATGAGAAGAAGATGAGACCGTACATGGCGATTCTGGAAGAGTGTACAAGGTTTGATATTGTTCTCTCTGCAGGGTTGCTCAAGGGTTTCTGGGTTTATTGCTCTCTCCCCCCTTTTTGATTTTAGCTCGAAGAAGAGTAGAAAAGAGCGAGTTTTATGCCCTTTACATACAAAACGATGTCGTTTAGATTTCGAATTTGAGTTGTGAAACACGACACCCTTATTTCTCGTTTATTTCAAATTTGTCCCAAACTTTTTATTAGATAGATTAACAAACCAAACAATCAATTACTAGTTCAATGTTGATTTCTGGTTCGATTCTTATCTCCCCCAATCTACGTCTCCGTCAATCTCCGTCGCCGTTGTTGTCGCGGCCATTTTCTCTCTCTTCCTGTAGTAAGCAGTTCTCTGTCCACCAGTCATCTCCGATCTCACGCTCGATCAAAGTCACCGCGAGAAGCGCTATGGAGACGAAGGAGGAGACAGTTTCCGGCGGTGTTCCCAACAACACGATGAAGCTATTGTTCGTTGAGATGGGTGTAGGTTATGATCAGCACGGGTACGGTCAAATTTTCTCAGTTTTTCTCTGCTCTCAAAAAATTTAGCTTCTTGTGAGATTTTGAATCTTTGGAATAATCGAAACAGGCAAGACGTGACATCTGCGGCGATGAAGGCTTGTAAGAATGCAATTTCTTCTAATTCGATTCCTGCTTTTAGGAGAGGTACCAAGCACTCTCTCCTCCTTATGAATCTGGTTTGGTTCTTTGTAGAGAGGTTGGCTTTTATCTGACTTGAGAGTGTGATTTTGAATGTTGTTGTTGTTGAAGGTTCGATTCCTGGAGTTTCATTTGGAGAAATGAAGTTGCAGATTAAGCTTGGAGTGCCTCGTTCTCTTCATCAGCAACTTGATCTTGAGAAGGTTAAGTCTATCTTCCCATAGTAAGTTCCTCAAGTAACCTCTACCATAGAGTTTCTATACAAAGTTGTTGGCTTTTCAATTTTGAGTTCTTTGTAACAAGTAACTGTTGAGGAAAATTGGAGTTGAGATTTTGCTGTGTACTGGATTGAGATTATGTTTTGGAAGTTACAATTATGTTTTGTAAGTTTGAAGTTGGATTGAGATTCATTTCAAAACATTTCAGATAGAGCCACCATACTATCTAATATAGTAGTACTTGATAACTAACATCTATCATCAGATATTTTTTCTTGCGTTACTCAATCTTGCAGTTTGGATTTGTCTTCAACGTGTTTCCACAATCGTTTTATTGTTTAACCGTTGATGCTTTTTGTCTTTGAAGTGGGAAGATTGTTAATGTGGAAGTGGTGGATGGAGGACTGATTTGCTCGAGCGGCGTTCTAGTTGAAGAAATGGGTGATAAAAACGAAGATTGCTACATAGTGAATGTGGCCGTCTACATTGGCTACTAGTCTCTTCTTTCTTGTGTGTTTGACCCCGAGCCAAGTCGAGACGAGAACATTGCAGTCACTTTGAGTTGTATATTTCCATGTCAGAACCAATTTGGCTTTGCTTGTAAACTAGGCTTTGCATCAAGATCTCAATTTCAGTTATGGTTTATGAGAAAATGTAACACACTCTTGACTTTTCAATGAATAATCGCGTTTGATGCGTTCACTGTAAAATGAGCGGGAAATTTTCCCTCCTTTAAAGCTACAAAGTTCGATAGCTCCTTTACATATATGAAACCAAGAAAAAACAAAGTTGCAGAGAGAATGAAAGGGAATAATAAGAAGATTAGTTCGATCTTCGATCAGTGCCATGTAACTGCGTCTCAGGAGGTTTATCTACAGCGATGTGGCTATGCCGTACCAGGTCAACCACTTCCAGATTCCGATCCCTCCGTCGAAGTCAGAGTCTCGCCACCACAGCTAAACGACGGTATCCCATCTCACGGTGCGTCCGACGATTCAGAGACGGATAACGTTGAGGTTGCAGTGGAGAGTCAAGCGATTCGATTCGTCTCTCAGGAGGAAAGCGCGGAGACCGTCGATGTAGAGGATGATGCGGCAGATCCGACAGTTGAGGTCGCGGCGGAGAAGCAGAGTGGTCGTAGCGATGATGAGAGGTTGGGAAAGAAACTTAAGATTCCATTGAGAGATGTTGTGAAAGCCATAGTTATGAATTCGAGGAACACAGAAGGAGAAGAAGAAGAAGAGAAAAAGCTTGAAAAGATGAGCTGCGTGCAAATCCTCTTGCAAAAAGGATTCAAATTTTAAGGTGATTTTAATGTTTTCCCCCCAATCAGAACGGATCTTAGTGGAATCAATCAAGTGTGTTAATCTAGGGTTCTTCAAGGTCAAGTTCTTTTTGGTAATAGTAGAAGCCATGGTCGTCTTTGATGTTAAATCAAAACTGAAGTAAAGAAGCTACCAAATTACAGAACATGTTTTGTTATTAATTTGTTTCTATTGCATCACACAATTCAATTCACTAGATGATTTAAGATTTTATTAGTTTGTTTCTCTCACACGAAAATAATAGTAAAAACAGGCACTTTACAATCCTCCATCTTCTTTATGCTTGTAGTAGGACTAGTTTTCACTTCACTTAAAACTGTCAGATTCTTTTGCACCTCTAAGAATGTAATTTACAGAATTAAGGTGTTTGCCTTTTGCACTTTCTTTATAGTAGATTAAATTTCTTTTTAACACTTCACATCGTAAGCGCTGCGTAGAGAAGTTGGTTCCAAGTATCAGGCAACCCAGGGAGACACCAATGGCTGCAATCTGTTCCTCCATCGCCACCGTAAGAAGATGGATGAGCATCTTTTCTTAGTTGAGACAAAGTGGTGATATCAAGCAAGAACACAGGCTTTCTCATCGAACCCAACACTTTGGACACAACTCCTGCAGATGGAGGTTGGCCACTTGGGTAACTTGATCCACCCAACGGTTGCATTTGCCCACTACAACTCTTCCTTGGCTCGTTCCATTCCCTTCCCCTGTCACCCACAAGGAAAACACATTAGTTTTTGAAAGCTATTTTCTCAAACCGCATAGAAACTAATGTGACATAAAGTTGTAACTTTAATGGACTTACTCATAATGAGTGGGAGAAATGCCTTGGAAGAAAACTCGAGTTTTAGTTGTATCGACGTTTTGATCAACCCAGCGAGCCCAAGTGCTAAGTCCTTTATAAAAAGCATCAAGACGGTTCATGTCTCGCACCAAAGACGACCCATCTCGAATATAGTCCCACCTAAATTCAAATAACAACAACAAAAGAGATTCAACATTGAGTTTTATAAAGTAATGGATTTAGATGAGATATGTTGTTAATATATTATGGTAACGGACCCTTGAGATTGGCCTTTATGAGTCCACCAATGCCAAGAGTTGAAAACAAGAACGTCCATGTTTTTCCAAGCACTCGCACCTCCGTCAATGGCACCAAGGTTAAGCACACGCCCTACTCTCTCTTTTGCTATATCGACTATGTACGGTGTTCTATATAGGTATAACGTCACTCCATAATCCTGTATTTTTCATATATAACAATAATAAGCAAACCAGATTCAAGATTTTTATATAGACTATTCAAAACACATCTATTTCCATTATAAAGCATAGTGTTATTAAATGAATAGAAAAAGGCTTCACATAACAATAAGAATAGTAGTAAAAAGTAGACAGAAGGGAACAAGAAAGAACAAGTTGGACTTTTGGAGTTGTTGGTGTACTTCCTTTACGTATTATGTTCTGTTTAATTTGTTTCCATTGTTATTTCTGGTAAAACATTTTCGAATTATTAAAATTAATACTACAAATAAAATAAGAGACAAAATTTCAGAAAATAGTGTACGATTTTTTTTTAAAAATATATATATATATATATATATATAGAAAAAAAAAAAAAAAAAAGAGTTTGGAGGTCCATAGCTTTCTTCCATATCAAGTGAAATAGACAAGTCATGTCATATTTGTTTTCAATTTCGTAAATGATGAAATGAGAAAGAACTTTGCACAAATCTGGTAAAGATAAAAATAGCTTTCGAGTGATGAAGAAAAACATATCAATCCAAAGATAATTCTAATATGGCTCTATGGAATCTTCTATATACTTTGATAATAACACTCCCGTAAGTAGTGTCACTTTATTCATAATCAAGAATAGTTAGCTGAAGAATCAAATAATTCCAATAAAGTTTCAAAAAAGATATTATTAAGCATAAGCAAGTGGATGCGATCACCAACAACCATATGTTTTTAATAAGCATTATTATTAGTAGCACCATGGAAACAGCTTTTTTTCTTGCAATACTTTTCTAAATGAAGAAGCATTATATTATACAAGTCCGTGACAAGCTTAATAAACCCATTCAACATGACAGCCAAATTCAAGTTTTCGTTAATGACAACTAGTCATCGTGAGGATTGATAATTAGAGTTTTGTTTGTATCCAAAGAACACATATTATTATAAAAAAAAAAGAATTAAGAAAGAAAGAGAGATGAGAGACCTGGAAAGTGAGAGTAGAGAGTGGGGTACGCTTGGTAAAAGTGGTCTTGGCGTTTGGTACCGACGCATGGATCATACAGCCCAACGATTCCCACATGTTCAGACTCAGTGAGTCTCCCACGAACATCACTCGCTTCCCTCTGTATTTCCTTAGAAACGCCGCTCCGTCGAACCTTTTATTTTTAACGTAATTAATTTAAAAACAATTATTAGTCATCATCATGCATTTTTTCGTATTATTAATTTATGTTTTAACACAAGTTGATGATGGTATATCTCTTTTTTTAACTATTCTTGATATCACTGATGAATCCACTTAATTACTTTTTATTAGAATAGTAATATAAACACTCTCTTTTTTATTTGTCATAAAAAATAATATAAACTGAAATGCTCTTCCAAGCCACGTTTCTTTAATCAAAGTACATAATATCAAGTCACCAACTTCTAGTAACTAATTATTATACAGTTTTTAATGTGTATATATATATAGGAAAAATATATTTAAAATTTTAAAAATTGTGTGCTAAATCATGCAAAGATCGTGAGTTTTTCGAAATATCCTCAAATCAAATTTTTTTGTGGTGTTTTTTTCTCAATTTTACTGCTTAGTTTAAAATATGTTTTGAGTTATACAAAAAACATAGAGAGCTAGTGAAGTTTATAAGTAAAGAAACCTTGGTATGGTGCAAGACTCAGGTTGCCAAGAGTACTTAAGGAACTGTTTGTCTGGTCGGCCGAACTTGAGACAGTCAAACTCGCCGTCGATGAAAGGACACGTTGACGAATCGTAGAAAGGGTAAGAAGCATCGAACACCCATCGGCCTTGGAACAAGTTACATCCTGATGCTCCTCTCTGCTTCTTCCCTCTCAGTGACGACATCCCACCGTCGCCGGAACCCGCCGTGCTGTTGTGGCCGTTAACGAGGAGTACTGTCTTGTCCGAAGCTAAGGCCTGCTCGGCTCCCGACAAGATTGTGACTGTTAGAAGTGGAAGAAAGAGAAGAAGGAGAGAGATGAGTTTAGAACCCATCTTCTTTTCTTTAAAAAAAAAATAAGTACTACTATCGAAGGTTTTGGGTTTTTGTGATGAAGCTTGTTAATGGGTTCAAGCTTTTATACACATTTGTGTGTATGTATATAATATGTGCATATACATATTTATACTATTATGATTAAAAGAAATTGTGCAAATATTTTTCTTAATGTGCTTATTTAAATATTTATATTTTAATGTAGACAATTATGAAACCCGAGTTTGCTCGGCTCCTAATGCTAAGGACGTAGATTAACTAATTGTTAAGATCTTTAGCCTTATTAGTTATGAATATATTTAAAAAAATTATGCAACCTTTTTTGCGATTAATATTATGCATCAAGATTGGATTACTCAATCTGATTGCATGGTTTTGCGTAAGTTTATAATGTACTTTTTGTTGGATGAGAAAATAGGTTAGTAGCTAGAAGAAAGCTTCACAAACTTGCATTTCTTAGTTTGTGTCTTGCTTAGCAACAAAATCAATTCCATTTTTGTAGAGAAATGACATTAAATTCACATCCGAAAGGTGTTAGGTCCATCTCAGTGATTAGTTTTAGTCTTGAATCAGAGCAACAAGTGTTACTTAATATGATACGAATGCAGAGTAATTAATATAAGCTAATTAGGTACATACAATGTATATATGTTTGGCAATATTAAATCAAAAGACTAATCATGTAACTAAAAATGTACATCTTCTAATACTAATTACCAACTTAAACAAATGCTAATTTGATTTAGCCTACTGATGATAATGAACAAAAAGATAATCCGGATCTGATAAAAAGTCGGTAACGACAGTGCATTTTATAATCAGCAGAGATCGACAGTTCATGTCAAACTTTTTGGTTCAATTGTTTTAAAAAAAGACAGAAGAAGAATCACTTTTTATAGAGTAGAAGACAAATGTGAGTTTTCACCGTCGTGGGTTCACAAGTCACATGAAGAAAACACGTATGTTGGGTAGTGTTAGTGTAGTATTGTTGTTGTACACTATGCCAATACATGTGTATGGTATGGTATGTCTATGGCAGAGAGAAAGATCATGGAAGGATATGGGAAAGAAAGACTCATGAGTGGAAAGTGGTGCAGGCTTTGTCTTCCTAGGGAATCTCAAATATACATATTCTATCATCACATATCTTTTTAAACAACTTGTTTCTGTAAGTGTTTTTTTCTTCTTTTTTTTTTGTTTGAAAATGATGTTTCTGTAAGTTTTCTATAAAATTCCAACAATTTTAAAGATTATTAGAAAACCAAACCCCAGCAATTTAACATTGTTTTCTTAGCATTACGTGAATGATCATGAACGGTCTTGGTTAATAACAGTCAAATCACTGTTTACTTGTCACATTTTAAGACTAAGTATATTTTCTTGTTGGAATAAATAAATTTAAACTAAAGTCTTAGTTGTCAAAAGATTTTAATACATTTTCTACCATATATAACTGAACCATCTACATAGTTGGTAGATGGTTCATTTGAGACTTTATGTCGCAAATATATAACTGAGTTCAGTTATTAACTGGTTTCTAGAAATTAAGATATAGTAGATGATGTAATTGCCCAATCATGTAAAATTGAGGCCTAATCATAGTTATGATGTCAAACTTTGCCAAGTTTCATACCAACCAAAAATAAAATTAAAAATATTTGACCAAGTTAAACTTAGACATGCTACTATTATAAAGTCAGTTCATGTTAATCTGTGTATATTTAGACTCACTAGATGAAAATAGTTTTTCAGGCAATTCATATGGTTTTATCTCCCAAATCCTTCAAAGTCGGATATGAAGTCAATTTCATATAATTATTCTTCCATAAATTGCTGAAACAAAGTTTTCTATATAAATCTATAAATCTCTGACGAGAAAACAAAGTACATATTTGACTAAAAAAGAGTAGAGTATTATTTAGGTTTACTTGGGGCAATTAGGTTCCACGAACGATGAAAAAGGTTATATATATGGACCGTGGACATTCCGTTTGGTCTGCAGGTCACGGGAACAACTTAATCATTTTTCATCAAACTTCACATGCTCTTACGCCATCTGCTCTGTGTGAGAGATCAGACTATACTTTATTTTATTTTGTGTCGCAAAAACATTAAAATTGATAATACAAGATTTGAGACAGTACAAAGACAGGTAATATTAGTTGGATGTTTCTTCGTTTTTTTTCTTTTATTATTTAAGGATTCTTATAACACAGTGTTTAGTTTAGTTTAGTGTATAGCGAATCATGCAGAAAATATTGCATGAGATTTCGCATAAACAAAATAAATTACCTTATTAATATTATACCGTAAAATAATCTTTACTATACTGTTACGTGTAGAAATCATCTTTACCATGCAATCGATGATATAGACATAAAAAAAAAATGATACATACTTGTTAGAATCGACCGGATAATAGAAGATTTTATTATTTAATTAGGAGGTGATTGAGTAAATATTAGTATTAATCAGTCATATGATATCTTGTATTGATTTTGTTCTAATAACAGTCTATGTTTCTTGAGTTCATCAATCATCATATACAATAATATGTTTTCTATTCTTTTTTGTTTTTAAAGACCAAATCATTTTTTTGCTGTCAAGCAAACATAAGAATTATATCAAGGCAACCAATCATTTCCCCTGCTAACAATCATATTATTATATATTGCCGAATCATTTCGACTGTCATCTTCAAGCAATGTTTTCAACTTTGATTTCCTAGCTATTTTATGATATTTTCACTAGGATTTTGGATTTTTTTATTTCTAAAATTTAGGACTTGCTTTTATATGACAAAATTTTTATTATACATTTTTAAGCAACTAAAATTGAGATAGTAAATGACATTCTAACAATTGGTGTTTTCATGTTACTACATTAAGTTCAGTGATATGCTTTAAAACTTATTCCGTTGTAAAATCATGAGTAAAATATCATTTTTGTATGGTTGGTCAAGGAGTTTTTTTTTTTTTTTTAAAGTAATCTTTGGGGATGCCACAAGTTAAAAAAGTCGTTGTCGATATTTGAACGAGAGATTGTGAAGGAACCTTCAGAGGAAGTGTGTTTGCAAAAGTCGACACGTAGGGAATTTGGATAATTTTATCTATTTTGTCTACGTTAATTGTTGCAAAGTACTTGGGAATATTTAGTTCTCGAAAAAGATTTATAAGAATTAAGAGTTTCGTATTATTGTTTGTCTCTCTGTGTCACGGACGGCGGCTCTCGTGAGACTTTTCTAGTTTATATAACAGACAAAAGCAACTATGTGGTCTTAATATAGATAGGCCGGTTCGGTTAAATCATGTGGTTACATATTGTAATCTTCGATTCGAACTTGTTGTCCTGAACGGCTAACCATAGGGTTTTGTTATAAAAAAATTGAAGGATTTGTGTGGTTATTGATTAACTTATCAGTATGATAAAGTGGTGAAAGATCACAAGATATAATGACTTAATATTTATGCATATTTTAGAGGGTTAACCATGTTAAATAATCCGAGGCTCTCATGAAATGATCGTCAAATAACCCCATTATGTTTTAACAGCTTAAAAATGGTTATTCTATTGCTAGTTTTAATTTAAACCAATAGAGAATCCTTAACTAACAACTGATTCTATAAAAAAAAACAATGTTATCTTATCTTGTTATAGTTGAAGATTTGTCTTCTATAGTTTATTAATCGAAAAGAAAATAGTATTTTATAAACCATAGAAATCTAACATTTTCTTGCACATAGTGATAGATCTAGCTCGCTCTTACGATTTATTTTTTTTTTTTTATTTTTTTTTTTGTAGTTTTTGGTACTTCATACATTTAGGTAACCTAACTATTTAATTAGAATAAATTTGATTAACATGAATATGCATGTTGACAAATACGAACACACACACACACATCTCCATCCGAGTGGTATACCATACGGGTGTGAACCATATTGGTCAACTAAAAATACATATGAAATAGATGGGCCGTTAGGGTCCCATGAGGCTCGTAAATCGGGTTCCACACACGTTGTTCCAATGAGTGGCTTTTGTTTGGTGGCCAACGTTGCTTCTAGGTAGTGCTTACCCAAGTTCCGTATCCACTAATACATCTATTTATATTTTTTTGTATTTGGAAATTACAATATAATTGGATCGACCAATTCACGTCTTCTTAGCTTTCTTTCTTTGTCTTTTCTTACTTTTCTTATATGTTAACACAAGCCATAAAATTGGATGAAGTGATTGGTTTTTTCTTTTTGTTGTGTTTATAAGATTTTATTATGTGGTTTGGAGTTAGATATTTCAGTGGAGATGTGAAGGTGGTGGATTCAACAAAACTTTTGTTCATGCTCGTTGTATTGTAATTGTTGGATCCATTATATTGTCATTAGACATACTTTTTCTGAGCCACTACGAAACTTTAATACTGTGTATAGTGAAATACTGAATACATACTCGAAAAATTAGTTAAGATTTCAACTTCTGATTTTGATCACCCAAAATATATGATGATGCTAACTGATTTATGCAATTGGCACAACAACTGCAACTGGATGTGACAACGGAAAATGTTAGTTGTCTTGTTTTAATGTAAATTATATAAAGAAAGCACAATGCATGTATAAAACTTATCAAAAGAACATGAATAAATCATATTGTTATAAAAGGATAATCACGTAATAGAGATTACTTGTCATTCCATATTGGCTGCTGTGTTAAATGTACATACTGGTCATTTAGATAAGATATGTCTTTCTTTAGACAATGATTTTATAATTATCAAGTTGTATATCATATAAGATAATTATGCTATTCTAAGTGTGACTTGTAGAGTGTATCAATTAACAAATATGGAACATGCTTTGTTCCGCAGTTCTTCTTTCCTTCAAGTGTCAATTATTTAACCATCCACTTCACAATTAATAGATTAACAACTATATAATATTTATCTATATATGGACGACATCTAACTTAGTGATGATAATTAGGAATCAGAAATACACAAAAACGAGCACAAATTTGTTTGTATGAGATTGGGTAGTTATCCATCCATTTACTGATGTTTCAAGATTAATGATTATACTGAAAATAAATCTATAGAGTTTTCGATATTTTTTCGTTAACGTAGTACGGTACGGTCATATATACATAATGGTTCATGAATATGTTTCTTTTTTGCAGTCCAACTAAATTAGAAGAGTTGAAAAGTATTGTAGTGTTCGTTTGTCGTATAATTTGATAGTTTTGGATTTTATATACGACGGAGTCAGTGGACTAAAACTTGGGAGATAATAATGATGGCAAATCGAATACAAGAACGAAAAGTCAACCAAGTTGTGATTTTGTGAGGTAGTGGTGGGCTTTATTAACCAACTTACAATACATCAACATATGCTAATGTAGTACGTCTTTGTTGCTTAGTGGTGACACCTAGGTGAGCCAAGAGTTTCTCTTTCCACATGGTGTAATCTCCACGACCATCGAACTTCTCTACCTCTATTCTTGCCGATTCTTTTGTTTCTGTTTACTGTTTACTTCATCTAGTTCAAATATATTTAATATATTCGTACCTGTTGAGCTTTCTAACCACAAAGGTTTCGACTTTCCTTGTGAGAAGAGCCACAACAAACCAAGAACAGAGAAGCGGAACTGAGAGAGAAAGAGATTTGAGAGAAACAGAGGACTTGCAGGTGAGAAAGAAAAACAGAGCACACACAAGCAAGTTTGTTTACCCAGTTCACTCCCAAAAGGGTAGCTACGTCTGGGCCGAGTCGGTGCTCGGAATCCACTAGATACTCACAGAGAATACAATAACAGGAACTACAAGTGATCCACTCTAATGCCCTTCACTAGCACTTAGAGCACACTTCGTAAGAACCCAAAACCAAAGAGAAAACAAGAACAAGTTTATGCCAATACAAGTTTTCTCTAACTCTCTCTCTGTCGCATCAACCTTAACAACAGCGACCTCTCCTTAATGTTCCTTTTATAGTAACACACATGATACCTCGTGTTCTGACCTAAAGCAGCCTGCCTTGTCACTCGCAGCCAAACCAGCTAGCCTCTGACGCTTCTGCAGACAACAACAAAACTCCCTTCCTCTTTTGTAATCACTAGAAGACAACCTGCAAAACATCACTCTCGCAATGTATCCGTTTCTTCTCTGTGTGGTCCCAAAAGCATATCTAACCATGGTTTAGACTACTCCAACTGTGGTTAGATCTTGAGTATAGCAAAGAGTTTTGTCTGTGCTTAGTCATAGTTTGAACAGCACGGTTTCATCTTCACAATACCATAAGGTGTCTTTCCTCGCACTGACAGCCATAACCATAAGTTTATATTGTAAAAAGGAAAACACATATCATTGAACCAGTTTTGGTAATAAATTGTTTCTTACTACTATAGCTAATAATATGGGGTACATGTAATTCTGCTTTCAAGAAACTAAAAAAGACACGACGCACGTAAAATACGATGGTGGAAGGTCACTGGTCACATATGTTTGAATATGACTAATAGATAGTTTTGTCCAATGCAACATGGACCGTATGAATAAATAATATACTTATAATGTCAGACGAAATCAAAAGTAGATAGGACAAGAGACTCAAGACTAGTATGATGGGTACAAGACAAAACCAATTGTTACTTGTTAGATAAGTGTATGAAGGACAGATGCTCACTATATTAGTTAGAAAATTCAGACCTTATATAGATATAAACCGAAAATAAAATACGAATCTTTGAAATTAAACTGTCCGTTTCTAAGATTTTTGTTAATTAATAAATGTACAATTAATTACCTTTACAAAAATTCACTGTTTTTGTCGTAGATATCAAATTATTTCATGTCAACATGTAACCATGAATATGCTATCAAAACTAAAGGTATGGAACTTTGTAAAACCAAAACTGAATATTCTAGTTTTCTATGATAATATGTTTTGTTTTGCTAGTTTAGTGATACAATTTTGCTAATATCGATATCGCTAATGTTTAGTCACCTGTGGCCTCGTAGGTTTGGATCAGCCCATCTTAAAAAGCCCATAAACAAAATGACAATTACAAAACTAAAATAATATGACGAAGACTAACCAATATTACAGCGCCGCGTGTATATTGAGTCCTTTATCATTGAACCGAAGAGAACCCGCCAGCTTCGTTTCATCGATCGTCGGATTTACACTTTTCGTTTCTCGAATTTTTCCTCTGATTTTTCAAAATTGTTCTTCTGTTCTTTCGATTTGCGATTTCTCGATCTCGATTTCGATTCTTTTAACCTCAGCAGATTTCGAATTTAGGTATTTTTTTAAAAAAATTCCCTCTCAGATTTCGCGTCGATGGCGTCTAATCCTCACAGAGGCGGTGCCGGTGGTTCTCTATACGGCGGCGCTGCTCCGTATAGATCCGGGTATTGTTCTATTTATCAGTCTCTCTTTTATTTTTTTTGAAATTGATTTTTATTTATATAATGGATTATTTAAGGTTTCTAGATTTGTAATTTGGTCGCAGGGAAGGGCTTAGCACTAGAAATGCTGCTGGTTCAGAGGAAATCCAGCTGAGGATTGATCCTATGCACTCTGATCTTGATGACGAGATCAGTGGTCTCCATGGCCAAGTCAGACAGTTGAAAAATGTAAGAGAAACCCTCAATATCCCAATTTTTATCGTGTGTTTTGTAGTTCTGATGGCTTATGGCAATGGCTAGTTGATTAGGGATGAGGTAAATGTCTGTGTTAGGCAATCCCAAACGACTCTGTTTCTAATACTGCTTTTTTGGTCTTGGCAATGGCTGCAATTTTGGTAATATCTTTGGATATGTGTTTTTGGTTCAGGGTATATACTACGATAATGTATATTTTTACTCATCAGTGAGTTTGTTGTTAATTAGAGGACTTATCAAATGAAACTCTACTTATCTAATATCTTTTATTAAAATTGTCTTTGCTTGTTGAAGGGATCCGTCGACATTCTCTACAATTCATGATGTGTTTACCTTAAACATAACTTGTTCCTCATGATTTTGGTTATTTCATTGATCCTTTATTTTGATGCAGATTGCTCAAGAAATTGGGTCAGAAGCGAAGTTTCAGAGGGACTTCTTAGATGAACTGGTATGTTGTTGATTGTCGCTTAAGTTTTTTTTATGTATTTATTATAAACATATCCGAACAGCAGCAACATGCACTTGTTCTTTACGTTGTAAGGGAATCACTGATTATATAAAATATGCGAATATGGGTTCCTTTAACTTGTTTCAAATTGTTGTATTCATTGTTTGGGAAACTATAGGATAATCCGAACCCATGTTAGATAAATTCCACAGTAGGTTACAAACCGATGAATCTTGTGAAATGCATAGTTTAGATTTAGTTCAGACTCATAGGCAGAATCTGGCCTGACCTCTTGTGGGTAGGAATAACCGAATAGATATCTTCCACCTCCCCTAATTAGGTGAATGAAGCAGGAAATGGTGTCAGCTTATCATTGTGAAAGAGAATATGGTGTTTAACGCTTTACGTTCGGTCTAGTTTTTCTTTTCTCACCTAAAGAACATCCAAAAGAAGATAATGACTAACAACTAGGTTTGGTTGTGTGAGACTGCAGAAACATGAATATTAAGTGCTGTTATACATGAAACTGTTGTTGTCTGAAACATGAAGTCTGAATGGTGTTTTTTCTTTTGTGACAGCAAATGACATTGATCAGAGCGCAAGCTGGGGTGAAGAACAACATAAGGAAACTGAACTTGAGCATAATCCGTAGCGGCAACAACCACATCATGCACGTGGTTCTTTTTGCGCTCCTCCTCTTCTTTATCCTCTACATGTGGTCCAAGATGTTCAAAAGATAGAGAGACTCATGACATACATAGTTTTGTAAACCCAAAAAAAAAATGCCCCTTGATGAATGTTGATGACAAGTTGTAGAAATATCCTTAGATTACAACATTTTGTGGTTCTTCTCGCTCCCTGTTATATAGAGTGCTTGTTTGGAACATTTATATATGATAGCAAAATTTGATCACAGAACCGCATACAATGCTTCTACTCCATCTGGTTCAACATCTGGGGCTTAACCTGATTTATGATCCGGCCGGTCTTAATCCGTTTAACATTTGTAATCTGCTTTTCCTATGTGACGACCGGTGTGATCCCATTCCCGGTCGATGCCATCGGCTATGACATTTGTTTTTGACTTATGTAAGTTGACAATAGAGAACAGTTGTTGGGCTTTATGGGCTTATTGGGCTGAAGTATCCACTCCATGAGTTCTGTTTACGGTGGTATCGCCCGTAGGGGATGAAGTCTCTACACTATGTAAAAAGGTTGCGGAGAAAAAAAAAGAGAATTGGGTTTTTGGAGATAAGAAGAAGTGGGAACTTGAATGGCTTCCTTATCCACTTCCGTTGTAGCTTCGGCTTCGTCGCGTCTATGGAATCCTGCTTCCAATGGCAAAATTGGTGTTCCTTCCGCTTCGCTCACTCTGCGTAATGGTTCGAGACGGAGTCAGTGTGCTCTCAGCTCTTCCGCTTCTTCGCAGCTTCTCCACTGCTCGTTTCTCTCTTCACCTCTCTCCCTAGCGTCACCATTTTCTGGTAAATATTCTTCAAATTGGTTCCAAGTATTGTTTGTGTTTAGCTGCTTCTGTTGTTTTCGTAATGTTGTATCATATTTTCTCGCCAATTTTGAATTTCTACTTCTCCTGTCTTGTTTGGATGTGGTGGATTATCGCTGTTTGCGTATGGGTTTGGCTCTAGCCTACTTTTCGAGCTTATAAATTCGAGAATTTTGGGAATTGTATAACATAGCTGTTGTCATGGTGAATTCGATTAGGGAGTGAGGGGAGCCATTTTTTTTATGGGAATCTCCTGATAAGTTCATAATAATAACAAGTGAAGACATTTAATTTAGCAAGTTAAGCCTCAATATCTGATCAGTTAAGTTTCTGAGATCCATATCTTAGCTCATGTAGTTGTAGCCGCAAGTAAATGTTGTTTGTTTTTCAGTACAATAATGTTGGCATTTAGCTTATTATACACAGTATACCTCAAGCTATTGGCGTGTTTGTTTTATTTGTTGAACTCTTTGAGATCCAACTTAGTTCTATCCACTTTCTTTGTCTCTCTTCTAGCTCAAGGCGATTACTTAGGTTCAATGCTTATAGATTTTGTACACAAGCTGCTTCAAAAGTGTCACATGGACTTTAACTGCTCCCTTGATCATAACTTTGTTATAAAGTCTATTTGTAGGACCATTGTAACAAGCCTATGGGTTGAGCAGTGAATTATATAAGCTTTGCCAGTTCAGCAGCAACAGAACTTATGGTTACGTGATAGCTCGAGGATTAAAAGGGTACCTAGGAGAATGCATTAGGATCATTTCGGATTTGTCTAGGTCTTGGTTCTCTGGGTAGTGTGTCGAGAGTTTAGGATATCCTCTAATTAATAGAGTCTCTAGTATTGTTGTGGTTCTTTGGTGAATCTAGTGATGGAGTTTACCGGTTCCATAATTACCAGCTTCATATACTACCGAACCTACAATGTCACATGTATCTAAATGGTGTTGTTGTCTTTTCAGGTTTGTCCATCGCGTTCGATCTCAGCGGTCAAACTAGTGGACTGAATGGTCAGAGACGAAGAGGCCTTGTGGTGAGAGCTGGAAAAGCTGCTCTGTGTCAAACAAAGAGAAGCAGATCAAGAAAATCTCTGGCTAGGACTCATGGTTTCCGTAGGAGGATGAGGACCACTAGTGGTAGAGCAACCATTAAGCGCCGACGTGCCAAGGGACGTTGGAACCTCTGTCCCAAGTCCAACCCTAGCAGTGGCAAACGGGCTTGAGTGTTCTCTATCTGTAATCTTGTTTGATATTTTTTTTTGTTTGCCTGAAGATACAATGAGAAACATGATTTGATCAGATTTTATGAGCTCTTTTCTGTGTTTAGCTCTTTTATGCATTCTTGATTTTGTTATAAGTAAGTCAATGTTCATGGAATCCATCACAGCTGAACCGTAGAGTCTCCCAAATCCACACACACGTTACGCTAGATACAATCATTTTAATTTTTACTTATTCTACCTACATATAAAATTTTGTTTTGGGTTTTAATGTCAAGCAACTTAAAAGTTACTTAACCTTGAACTAAATTTTAATAGGATTATTTAAAGTAAATTTATTTAAATAACTAGGTTTTAGAAAGAAAAACAAAAACTAAACAAAGAAAAAAAAGATCCTTATTGGTGGGAAAGAGAAGGGAGGGATCAGATTGTGTAAAAAAGGAGAGCGCCCAATAGTCGTAACAGGCTTTGGGTGGAACGCTCATCTCGCAATTTAGCGAGTTTTTACCATACATCATTTCCCCTTCAACTTGCCTGAAGGATCATACCTAATAACGTTCACAGCTCTTTCTATTTTATAGGGATACTTCACCACCATCCTCTCTCTGCCTAAACGATGTGGGACAAAGTTAAAAACTCTCCTCTTTCTTTCCAAAATGGGCCTATAAAAGGCCTCTTTATCTTTTTATTTCTACAACTCAATGTCTAAAAGCCTTTTAAACAAAACCCAATCTTATCAGTGACAGCGCAACGCGTACCCAAACTCTCCATTCGAAGGAAAGTCTCGGTCACAACATAACTTTACATGACATAACACATTCCCATCGAATGAAGAGAAAAAACTACCAAAACAGATTTATCCAAAAGTGATCAAAATCCAAACAGAATGTTGGGGATCCCGACACCGCCATCAAACTTTTCCTTGGGAATCGCTTTCTGTAAATAAACGGTTTTTTCAATAACAGTTGGAAACTAGTTTTCGCGTTTTGATTATATTGTCTATGTTCATATGCTAATATTTGAAAAAACATATAATTATATATGCACTGCTTTATTATAGTATAAACGAGAGCTCAGCTGCGGTTTAGACACGTCCGTGTGAATCTGACTATGGTGATGATCAATGACCCAATCATCACATAAAGGCAACGGTGAATCTTGTCCTAGTCCTAACATGGACATTGTCACATTTATATTAGAAAGATACTTGCGTGAACGAAAACATACTAATTAAACAACCGAATACTAAATATTATAATTTTCTTCTTTTTGTTTATCTTCACGTAACATTTGGAATAGTAGATGATTCAAACATCACATAATCTATGAATTATTATAACGTCAACATAAATAATCTAAACCAAATCAGTTATGCAAGCGGATAAGATGCATACTGAGCTAAACCACACATGCCTTGAGGCCACTGAACATCTCTACGAATCCTCATGTAACCATACTCTCCCCAACTCCTACCCCAAGAGTTCTTAACCAACCAGTACTTGATCCCGTCACGGCTCGTCCCATACCCAACGAGCGTCACTGCATGATTCACGTTGATCCCACAGTCCGGCGGGTTGTACACTCCCCCTTTGTATTGAAAGAAACCTGCGCCCCTGTCGCTAATGCCCACTGATACAGGCTGTCTTGATACGGCTTGGAGTAACGCACGTTCGCTGTTGAATGGAACGTTTCGGAACCCTCTGATTTGTGTGGCGGGTCTAATGAACCGGCACTGGCCCTCTTTCACACGGTAAGGGTATACTTTTTCTGAAGCAATGCCTCGGTTTTTTATTATGTAGTTGTAAGCTTCTATCATTGTTCCTCCCTTGCAACCATGGTTATTGGCGCAATCTAGAAGCTGCTGTTCGGACAGTGATATGAGGTTTCTTCCGGCAATCTTTGTCGCACCTTCCACCGCTGCAATCGCTGCGAACGCCCAACAACCTCCTGCATGCGTGCCCAAATATTTTGGTTACTATAAACCCTAACTTGGGGATCAAGATTTGAATGTGGAATGTAATGCGTGTAGCGAGTGTATATAATATAATCACAATTACGACAAGCTTATACTTACCACATCCTCCTTGAGATTTAACTGGTGTCACAGCTCCTTCCGTTCTCCAGTCTTTGCTTATGCTGACGATTTCACTAGCGTTCCAATACCAAGATGACATCGTCTCATTAACAACTTCAGATGGTGAAGTTACATTAACGTCCCTTAGACCGCTGTGGGTGGCAAGGAACTCCTCTTCGGTCAAATCCGTGAACTCGTTGACACCAAGTTTGTAGCTTTGGTTCCCCATATTATTGAAGTCTTCAATGAATTTCAAGTTTTTGTTAAACACTTCAAGCCTCCTTTGTTTCTCGAAGTCATCCTTGTAAACTCGAGAGAATTGAAGCATCCATTGCTGGTGGTAATCAACAATGGACGGCTCATGCAAAGTGATACGAGATGTAGCTTGAGAGATTCTTATATCCATCGAAAACATGATTAGTACCACGAACATAAACACCATTGAGACCATATTTTGGTTTTGGTGAATATTATAAATAGAATAATATGAAGAAGAAGAAAAAAAGAACCACGTTTACACTAAAAACATGAATTTCGAGTGATATGTTAAGGGGGTTTAGTTGTGTTGAATTGTGGTGGGTGAAGAAGTGAGAATGGGAGAAGTAAGGGTATTTTATAGATTGAGGAATGAGTTGCTACGATGGAAGCGAAAGCAAGTTGGCTCTATATATTGTGGTGATGTTATTAGTTTGCATTACTTTGCTTCATGATCTTCTTATGGAAATATATCAAATTGGACCAAAGAAGGTCATAAAATTTAATGAGAATATATTCTATTTACCTTTTGAAGATATTTTTTTTTTATATATTTTTTTCCATTATAGTTTAGGAAATCTTCTATATGCAGTACTCTAAAGATTATGATTATGATTATGATAGTGAAATAAATTCGTTCAATACACGAATCTCTCATCACCTTCTATTAGTGTATATATGTATAAGAGTCTTTGTACACTGGTATTTTGTATAAACCAGTATAAACCGAAGAATAGAATTAGAGTAGAATTGGTTATTGGCTTTGGTTTAGGCCTCAGGTCTTTGTATATAAACCCACAATTGTATACTTTACATTAATTAATGAGAATGAGATTTAACTAGTAATATGGTATCAGAGCATTTCGATTCGTAACAAACTCTCTTCCGCTTCTCATCGAAATCTCATCGGAATCTCGTCGGAATTTTCTTCCGATCTCATTGTTTTGAGCTTCTTCTTCTTTGATTCGCCTCTTGCTCTCGTTCTCCTCATCTTATTCAGCTCCGATTTCATCTCTTCAAAGCTGTTTAAGTCGTCAATGGGAAAACGCAATTGCAAGTCGACGTTTCGTACTCTAGCTCCCGATTCACCTGAATCCGGCACTGCTGTGTCACTTCGTGGTCATGGCGAGAAATCTGTTCGTAACTCGTCTCAAATGGCTTCGGGAACGGTGAATCGTGCTTCTGCTCATCCGGATCGTGCTTCAGCTCGCTGATCTCTCTCTTCTCCGTCTCATGATCCTTTTGAGGTATCAGACTCGCCGGATAATATTCATTCTCCCTTTCATTTGCATAGCTCGGATCATCCTGGTTTAGTCTTAGTCTCGGAACCTCTTGATGGTAACAATTACAATGTTTGGTATGTTGCTATGGTTACGAGTCTTGAAGCTAAGAATAAACTTGGATTTCTTGATGGTTCTATTGCAAAACCGGATGAATATGATCCGTATTTCAAGATCTGGTGTCGTTGCAATTCTATGGTGAAATCTTGGTTGTTGAATAGCGTCTTTAAGAAGATCTACTCCAGCATTCTGTATATCAAGCATTCCTCTGATATTTGGAAGGATCTTCGCACTCGCTTTCACAAATCAAATCTTCCTCGCCTGTACAAGCTTCGTCATCAGCTTCACTCTCTTTAGCAAGGTAGTTTGGATTTATCTTCTTACCACACTCAGACTCAAACTCTGTGGGAAGAACTATCCAACATTCAAACTACTCCACACACTGTTGAGGATCTTCTTGCAGAGAAAGAGACTAATCGTGTTATTGACTTCTTAATGGGGTTGAATGAGTCATATGACAATATCAGAAGTCATATCCTCATGAAGAAGACTCTTCCATCTCTTTCTGAGATTTATAATCTCCTTGACCAAGATGATAACCAGAAGACAGTTAAGGTTCCTGTCACCAGCGACCTCAACTCTGCTGCCTTCCAGGTATCACAGTCTCAGGGGTATAATACTTCTCAGCAGTCTTCTTCAAGTCACCAGAAAGGGAATCGACCTCAATGCACCTTCTGTGGGAAAGCTGGTCATGTGGTTGACAAATGCTGGAAGAAACATGGATATCCAACAAGCTTTAAACCGAATCAACGATCAGACAAAGCTGTTGTTGCTAATGTTGCTCTTGATGATGGATCACCAGTATCTTCTGATCCTGTTGGTGAACTGTCTGCTACTCAAATTCAACAACTCATGTCCTTCCTTACCAGTAAGCTTCAACCTCCAAGCTTCACTCCCACACCAGAAGTTCACTCTGTCTCAGTTTCCTCTGTCCCTTCTTCCTCAACCATTGGTCCAATGTCTGGTACAATTTCACCTTCTATCCTTTGTTCTTTTACCAGCATTGATAGACCCTATGTCTGTTCTCTTCATGGCAATATTCCTGCCATTTCTGCTTGGGTTATCGATTCAGGAGCTACAAATCATATCTCTCATGAGAAATCTTCTTTCCTTTCCTTTAAACCAATTCATATTGTTGGGATAGGTACAATACATTTGGGTAGCACTTTGGTCCTTCACGATGTTCTGTACATCCCTCAATTCAAATTTAACCTCTTAAGTGTCAGTTGTCTAACCAAGAGTATGGGTTGTCGTGTCTGGTTTGATGACATTTCTTGTTCTATACAGGATCCTACTCGGGGATTAATGATTGGAAAGGGAAAACAAGTTGCTAATCTCTACTTCTTGGATATAGAGTCTTTAACCTGTCCAGGTAATTCTCTTTCTGTTGTTGCTGCCACTGTTTCTAGTCCTGAACTTTGGCATAGCCGTTTAGGTCATCCTTCTATGTCTAAACTTCAACCAATGCAATCCATATTGTCATTAGAAAAAGCAAAAATAGATACAAATTTCCATTGTAAGGTCTGCCATTTGGCCAAACAGAAACATCTTCCTTTTGTTTCTAAAAATAAAATTTGTTCAAATCCTTTTGACTTGGTTCATATTGACAGTTGGGGTCCTTTTTTAATCCCTACTCATGATGGTTTTAGGTATTTCTTAACTATTGTTGATGATTTTTCTAGAGCCACCTGGGTTTATCTCCTTAGGAACAAATCTGATGTTTTGCAAGTCTTTCCTCAATTCATTAACATGGTAGAAACTCAGTTTGAAACTAAGGTTAAAGGGGTTAGATCAGACAATGCTCCAGAACTCAATTTCACTTCTTTTTATCAATCTAAGGGTATTTTGCCATATCACTCTTGTCCTGAAACCCCACAGCAAAACTCTGTTGTTGAAAGGAAACATCAGCACATTTAAAATGTTGCTCGTTCTCTCTTCTTTCAATCTCAGATTCCTTTTCCTTACTGGGGTGACTGCATTCTTACTGCAGTTCATCTTATTAATCGCACTCATGCTCCTATTCTGAAAGACAAAAGTCCATTTGAGGTTCTAACAAAAACTATTCCTGACTATTCTCAACTTAAAGTCTTTGGATGTCTTTGTTATGCCTCAACTTCACCCAAAAACAGACATAAATTTGACCCTAGAGCTCGTGCCTGTGCCTTTCTTGGTTATCCTAGTGGATACAAAGGTTACAAGTTACTTGATATTGAATCAAACACCATCATTCTTTCTCGACATGTGGTGTTTCATGAGGAGCTCTTTCCTTTTCTTGGAACTGATACTTCACAGGATATACACATTCTTTTTCCTGATCAGATTCCATCTCTTCCTGTGGTTCCCAATAATCTTGATGCTGGTGCTTCTACATCATCATCTTCTGTAGAGATTCAACCTTCTGTTGATCCTATAAATGTCCTTGAACCTTCTGTTCAAACATCTCACAAGAAGACCAAACAGCCTGCTTATCTTCAAGACTACTACTGTCATTCAGTAGGGTCTTCAACCATTCATGAAATATCTCAGTTTCTTTCATATGATCAGATTCACCCTCTTTATCTTTCTTTCTTGGTTGCCATTGACAAAGTAAAAGAACCCTCAACCTATGCTGAGGCAAAGGAAATTCTGGTTTGGTGTGGAGCCATGGATGATGAAGTGGATGCTTTGGAAGAGACTGCTACTTGGACCATTTGCACTCTTCCACCCGATAAAACTCCTATTGGTTGCAAATGGGTTTTCAAGGTTAAGTTTAACTCTGATGGTACTGTTGAAAGATATAAAGCAAGGCTGGTCGCAAAAGGTTATACCCAAAAAGCAGGGATTGATTATAATGAAACCTTCTCTCCAGTTGTGAAGTTGACATCTGTCAAGCTTATTCTTGCTTTATCTGCCATTCATGGATTCTCTCTTACACAACTTGACATATCTAATGCTTTCCTGAACGGTGATTTAGATGAAGAAATCTATATGCAACTTCCTCCTGGCTATGCTGACAGAAAAGGAGTTAGTTTACCACCTAATGCAGTGTGTAAGTTAGAGAAGTCTCTCTATGGCCTCAAACAAGCCTCTAGGCAATGGTTCCTGAAGTTTTCATCAACATTATTGTCTTTGGGATTCACTCAGTCTAATGCTGATCACACATGCTTTCTCAAAATAACTGACACTCTTTTCTTATGTGTGTTAGTTTATGTTGATGATATCATAATCTCTAGTAACAATGATTCAGAGGTGGATCTTCTCAAGTCACAACTTCATTCCTTCTTCAAACTGCGGGATCTTGGTCCACTGAAATATTTTCTTGGATGGGAAATAGCCAGATCTTCTGAAGGTATTCACATTTGTCAGCGTAAGTATGCTCTTGATCTACTTGCTGACACAGGTCTCCTTGGCTGTAAGCCTTCCAACATTCCCATGGACCCGCATGTTACCTTTGCAAAAGATAAGGGTGGTGACTTGGTTGATGCTGAATCATATCGTCGTCTCATTGGGCGCTTGATGTACCTGCAAATCACAAGGCCTGACATCACATTTGCTGTCAACAAACTTAGTCAGTACTCTCAGGCTCCTCGAGTTGCACATCAACAAGCTGCCTACAAGATCCTTCAAGGGCACCATTGGTCAAGGTCTCTTTTATTCCTCTCAATCAGAATTACAATTACAAATGTTTGCAGATGCTTCTTATTCTTCTTGTAAAGACACTAGGCGATCAACCTCTGGTTTTTGCTTGTTTCTTGGTACCTCACTCCTTTCCTGGAAATCTAAGAAACAGCAAGTGGTCTCTAAAAGTTCTGCTGAAGCTGAATATAGAAGTCTCTCCAAGTCAACTGATGAACTGGTTTAGATCACAAACTTCTTCAAAGAATTGAAGATCCCTCTCTCCAAGCCTACTCTACTCTTCTGTGATAGTACTGCAGCCATTCATATTGCAAACAATGCTGTCTTCCACGAGAGGACAAAACACATTGAGAATGACTGTCACAGCATCCGTGAAAGGTTAGTTGCAGGTTTGTTTCAATTACTTCATGTTGATACTACTTTGCAGCTTGCTGATCCGTTTACAAAAGCTCTCTACCCTGCACCATTCCATCAGCATTTTGGCAAGATGGGTCTTCGAAGTATCTTCGTCCCATCTTGAGGGGGCATATTAGTGTATATATGTATAAGAGTCTTTGTACACTGGTATTTTGTATAAACCAGTATAAACCGAAGAATTGAATTAGAGTAGAATTGGTTATTGGCTTTGGTTTAGGTCTCAGGTCTTTGTATATAAACCCACAATTGTATACTTTACATTAATTAATGAGAATGAGATTTAACTAGTAATACCTTCAATACTTAACTAACTTTATCCATTCTTTTGTTTGTATCAAGACAACTTTTTAATTTCCATTCGTTCATTACATGCATATAAATCTATTGTTACTTTTTTTTCTTGGGTTTGGTGTTAATCTATTGTTAGTTTGTTACTACGAACGTATATATCATCACAGTTTCATTTTCTAGAATGAATTGAATTGAAGATCTATTTATCTACATATATAGTAGCAACCTTAATTATATTTACGTTTCTGATGAACGAATCATATGTCTTTAGAGATTTGATCTCCATCGTCGTGAATCAATTAATATATAAAATCACAATTTAATATAAACAATTGGCTTTGACTGGCGATGGCTTTTAAGGGAATAATCCATAAATAAATTGAATACTTAAAAAGGTTTAATAAAAACAATTCAATTAGCTCTCACAGCTTTGACCACTTCAATACTACTTATAAGGGAATAATCCATAAATAAATTGGCTCTCTCGCAACTTTGACCACTTCAATATTTGTTTCTTGTATTCCACGAAGCACAGAAATGTAAAATGCTATGTAGTATACCAAATAACATTCCAATAAAGTGGAAATTGACAACACCATACCAAACAACATTATTATTATTATTTTATTATAGATTTGGGTATTGATTAATAACACAACGTTTTGTCTGTTCTTAGAAAACATTCCAAAAGGACAAGAACAATAGAAGATACATTCTCGACAATAGAAACCGCTTTCGAAACCTGTGGATTAAGCTTGACGACGCTTGACAGCTCCCATCCACAATCCTTAGCCATTGTAATTGTACTACTAACATCGTTCATTAAG
Organism: Capsella rubella; assembly: GCF_000375325.1. Classification (NCBI taxonomy): domain Eukaryota; kingdom Viridiplantae; phylum Streptophyta; class Magnoliopsida; order Brassicales; family Brassicaceae; genus Capsella; species Capsella rubella. Next base: position 9,926,563 of record NW_006238923.1, read on the forward strand.
AAGTCATTGTTATAGTCCTTGGTTGACAAATATTTGAGAGCCGAATCAAAACGACCAATAGCAAGGTCAAAAATTTCTGAACAGGCCTCATAGGAACCCTTAGAACTGCGATCGCTTGTGCTGTTTATGAGTGATTGGAATTGCGTCAGCATAACTGAGGTTTTTTGAAAATTATAATTGATCAAAAAATTGGTGAGGCTAGAATGATCCAATGTTGCAACTTCAGTGGATGATCTTAGGAACTCAACGCAAAATGATGCATTGGTTCCTTTATGTGAGCAGATATTGCTGATTTCACTTTCCGTAACCTTCGTACTAAATCTTGCATACGATGACACAACAAAAGAATGTAAAATTAGTATGAGAACCAATAAGAAATTGTTTTTGATGAATACAACCATTTTTTGTTTGTTTCAAAACCCCAAATGTTTGAGAACTTACATGAGATTCATATATATATATATATATATATATATATATATATATATATATAGGCTTAAACAAAATTTATTTAAAGTTTGCCATAAATGCTGAAAGATTATATATGTACCATATATATTATTTGTAAAGTATATGGCAGCTTTGAAATTATATATTTTAAAGAATCTACCATAATTATATATATAGAAAATGATAGATTTTAGTCAAATATATTGTACAATAATTGACTAAATATATTTAATAATAATTTGGGTCAGACAGCACATACAATTCATTTTAGGCAGTAAAATCTCATTTCTAGGGTGAATATGTAAAAAATAACACAAATATTTAGGGGTGTATTGAATTACGGAAAAAAAAAAGTTCTCACATGTTAAATTAGACTTTTTTTAAATGGTGAGGCAATATACTGTAATAATTCAAACGATGATAAATTTTAATATCCCTTTTACATTTCTTACAAGTTACAACAACTATATTATATAATATATATATATATATTATATATGTAATATTATGGAACATTATATACACGTATACAGTGTATTGGTCAAGCTTTGCGATGTAGACCATGATCTAAACAAATTCGTAAACCATATTTTATATGGCAAGATCACCATTTTTTGCTGGTTAAATTTTTAAAAAATAATAGGACTTTAATTGATATAATGATTCATAAAGCTGCTTAGTTACGCAACTGGATAAAAAGCATACTGAGCCACACCACACATGCCTTGAGGCCACGCCACATCTCTACGGATCCTAATGTAACCATTCTCTCCCCAAGTCTCACCCCAAGAGTTCTTAGCCAGCCAGTACTTGATCCCCTCCGGGCTCGTTCCGTATCCAACGAACGTCACTGCATGGTTCACGCTGGTCCCACAGTATGGCTCGTCGTACACTCCTCCTGAGTAGTGCATGAAACCGGGACCATCCGCGTCAATGGACACTGAGACTGGCTGTCTTGATACGGCCTCTAGCAATGCCCGCTCGTTGTTGCTTGGAACGGTCTGGAACCCTCTGATCCATGCGGAGGGTTTTGCATTGAGCCGGCATCTCCCTTCTGTCGCTTGGTAAGGGTATGATGCCTCTGAGGCAATGCCTCGGTTTTTAATCATATAGCTGAAAGCGTCTGACATTATTCCACCGTTGCAACCGTTGTCACCCTTGTCGCAATCTAGAAGTTGTTGTTCAGACAGTGATACTAGGTTGCCTCCGACGATCTTTGTCAAACCTTCCACTGCTGCGACGGATGAAAACGCCCAACAACATCCTGTACATTATTGTTGATTAGTTATTTTCGATAATTAACGAATCTTTTTAGTACTTAAACCTAACAGTAACCCTACCTTGGGGTTTAAGTTTTTTTATGCAGAATGATGCATGCAGTTTATTACACAGTTTGGTCTCCGTATATAATCAAAATTATATTTGGAGTATAATCGTATAACTCTAGCAAGCTTACGTACCACATTGGCCTTGGTATTTAACCGGTGTTACAGCTCCTTCGTATCTCCAATCTTTGGTCTCACGGGCAACATCACTTACATTCCAATTCCAAGACGGTATCATTTCATCGATAAAGTCAGAAGTTGGAATCCCATTAAAGCCTTTCAGACCGGTGTGGGTAGCAATGAACTCCTCTTTGGTCCAATCAGCAAACTCGTTGACACCAAGCTTGTAGGTTCTATCACCTTTCTTATTAAATTTCTCAATGAATTCCAAGTTTTTCTTGAACACGTTGAATCTCATTTGTTTCTCGAGCTCGTTGCTATACACTCGAGAGAACTGAGTCATCCATTGCTGGTGGTGGTCAGCAAGGATTGGCTCGTGGAAGGTGACACTACGAGATGTGGCTTGAGAGAGTTTTAGACTCATGGAAAGAATAGTTAGAGTCAGAAACATGAATAATATCGATGCCATTTTGTTATAGATGAAAGAATCACGTTTGCACACTACGAAGTATGAAAACGTATTTGTTTTATCTAAAGGGTTTGTATTGTGTTGTGATGAAGAAGTGAGGATGAGGAGAAAGGGTATTTATAAAGAAAAGTTTCGGAGTTGGTTATGGACTAACTGAAAAATGAGAGCAAATTGCAAGTTGACTCCTATAATGGTGATGCTATAGTTTACATTACTTGCGCCGTGATACTTGGAGGAACAGCTTTCCCATCTTTATATGCACATATATTGCAACTAATGTTACGATTTCATATAAAACTAAGAGATAATATCTAGCTATATTTACTAGTAACCCTAGTGTTTAGGGTAGTATTAGCATTTGCGTTCGAATGCAATCATGGTCCAATCAAATGTATTTTTGAAAGTTTCTCGGTCGTGGTGAGTTTTAGGATATTAAATTCATTCGACCCCAAAATTCTCATTGCAACTACTTAATTACAATGGATTCGTTCAATACTACAACTGCATGTATTAATCTTTATAATTATGTCTCTCTTTTTTTGTCTTAAAGAAACATGACCAAGCCTAATTCAGTGCTAACTTCTCTCTGCCAAAAATGATAGCTAAATGGGAGATCGATGGCCACTAGACCTTTTAACACCTTTTTAATTATATTTTTCTTTTCTGCATGCAAATTGTCTTATAAGGATAATGCTTGATTGACGAGATGGAAAATATACATCTTCAATTCTTCACGTTACATATATCAAAATTATCTAATGCAAATTATATATCTTCACGTTAATATATACATATCAAAATAATCATATATGGTTTTATCAGAAAAAAACAACAACTATATGGAATGGTAATAAAATTAAAACATAAGAAACAAGGGGATGTAAAAAAAAAAAAAACTAAAAACTACAATGCGATACAGTTGTAGGTTAATTAGACGGATAAAATTCGTCCAATCAAATAATAACATACGTAAATATAATATATAAAGAATTGTGTGCTGTGAATATAATTATTAGAAGTTCCACTTAAGAGAATTTTAATCGATGTTTTCCACTTTCTAACTGAATTGAGAAATGGAGTACCTTTTTATTCCACTTGTTAAAGTTTCTTTTTTTATGTCCATTTAGTATGAACAAGATCAAAAAAAAAGAAAGTCCAAAATACGTATAGACGTGAATGATCAGCAATATTTTAACTGTTTTTAGCTTGAACCTTTTTCTCAATAAATAAATCGGTTTTCTTAAAATATAGCAAAATGATCATCTTATCCAATATGTATTGACCTTCTTCTGGTTTTAGTAATGGAGAGATTTCGGATTATGAAATTCAGACTAATCTCCAAAACTTGTGAACAAGTAGGATATATAATTTATGTTTAAAGTATCGTATTGATCGATTATCAATGAAATCGAAGCAAAAATAGTTACATCGTCCTTGTAGAACTAATTCTATAAAGTTATTTCCAACTATCTAATAAAAACAAGAACTTTTAGTTCGTATATCTCCCAATAACTTGTTGAAAAAAAGAAAAAAAAAAACAAATTCCCCAAATTAATGGATTTTGTGTTTTCACAAAATATATAAATTAAAAACGACCGTGAACTAAAACAAGGAAAAAAAAAGAACTCATCGCAAACCATATTGGACGAAAATGCTGATCTCTGCATCGTGGTAGTTAATTTTCATCATTTTGTTTCTTTGTTCTGCTCGGTTTTTTTATTATTATTTTTTTTCTTTCTTATATTGGACTTTTGGCTATAGTACAAATACGGTTGGATACTATATATACTTTATTCTATGAAGATAAAAATATTTCATATATATATATTTCGAGAACTTAGTTTATAATCCTATCATATTTACAAATAGAATTTATATATTCTTGTGATTATCGGAATGGAGGAGCAATGAAGCATGGGTTCATCCAAATATAGTATTATATTTTAGCCAATATCCTCTTTGTATGCGTCTGATCTTAACTTACCAGAATCGACCATCTTTACGTATTTCAGGAAAACAATAAAAAAGAGATAATGTTGTTTTTTTGGGTCTTTTTGTAGCAAAATGTATGAAATAATCTGAGTTTTTTTTTTTTCAAAAAAAACTTCTCTCTCTTAACACAGACTCATTTTTCAGAGAGAGAAGAAGATTTCCGGTTAACCGGAATCATCTTCCGGTTTTAACTGGTTTTTTTGTTGTATATATACTTTCCGACTTGGATCGGATTTACTTTCCACTAAGTTGGATTTCAATAATTTCTGACTTAACTTGATTCGTTTTTGGGCTAAGATCGGATTGTGTTTTTTTGCTTTTGTTTTCTTCTCTTTCTACAGGCTTGCAGATTAAATTCCGCTTGCTCTCAGTTGGGTTCTACCGTCGACTTAACTCTTCTCAAAAGTTAGAATAATATCTTCGCCGTAATATCTTCGCCGTTATGCGAAGTGACCTTGGTTAAGGTCATGGGCGAAGCCTCTTTCTTTGAGTTTGGGTTGAGATGAAGAAAATCTGAAAAAGTTTTCAATTATAAAAGCGGAAGCGACGAGATCCAGTTAGATTTGCGGTGGTGAAATCTGTAGAAAGATGTTCCAAGTACGTGACATGAAGCCTTCATCTAGTGGTCAAGACAGCCGTTGGCTCAATCTCGACGGCGATTCAAAGATTTGGCGGTGGTGAACAACAGATGGTGTTCCGACGAATCCTTGCCGCAGACACATGAACCCTTTTGTTTTGTATCAAACACGTGTCTCTTACGTGTCATCTTTATGTATTTGGGTTTTAAAATTGGGCTCTAAAAAGGCTTTGAATCATGTACTTGTAATATGCCCTTTTCAGGGCTTTCGTTATAAAACGAATATTGCCGACAAAAAAAAATAAAAAAAAAATAAAAAAAACTGAGTTTTTCAAAAAAATATTTTTTTCAAAAAAAGAAAAGAAAAAAGGAGACAACTATTGTCATTAGGCTTAAACGGTTATTAGTTTTTTCAGCTAACACCACATTTAAGAGTAGAAATGGGGTGACTGGTAGAATTTGTTATTGTAGATTATTGCACGGAAGAATGTTACAAAATTTTGTAGTTATGACGTAAAAAAAATCTGGCTATATATGACTTAAAAAGTATTGAAAACTTATTTGTTTTCGGCTTATAAAAAAACAAGAGAAAGTCTTTCAAGATGTTTTGTTAATAAATATGACTGATTAAAATACATAATGTTGTTAATGGTCAATCAACTGATCATATTATTATTAGTTTAATTCGAGACATACATTTCTGGGCTGCGAAATTCTCTTCTATTATTTTCTGTTTTGTTAAAAGAACTTCTAATGGTGCTGCTCATAGTCTAGCTAATATGGTTTTATTGATTGTAATTTTTACGCAAATTCTATTTCTCAGCCTGTTTGGCTTCAGAATCAACTTTGTATTGACTCTTTTACATCAATATAAATAATCTATTTGAGGAAGAAAAAATATGTAATGTTGTAACTACACTAATTAGAATTTGAATGCGCAAAGATTTGATATATATATATATATATTGGTTTCCGCTAACTTAAAACGTAAGATAATTTTATAAATAGTATTTAGATATGACATGATCTGATAAAGAGTATGTAAATCTGGAGCTAAGTATATAGAAACCTAAGTCTATAGTAGCACGAGTCTACTTCTTTAATTTATAATTTATATAGTGGGAGACTCGAATTTATAAACATTGAACTTGTAATTGGCGGCGTACCTTTCCCATTTGCAAGTTTGGGACGTCTCTCATGCGCGCCGCAACATACGCACGCATTGAGATCATTGCATTACTATCTACTAGACAAGTTTACAACTCTTTTAAGTTATGGTTATGGTCTTGTATTATCACCAGGATTGCTTGTTATGCTTCTAGTTATTTCTCTCTTTATTTAAGGATCTTGCCGAGCTTATTTTGTCTTTTTGTGCGGTTTCTATATATGCAGGAGTATAAATCATGAAGCTTTGCTAAGTCCATTTTCTTGTAAGCATTGCGGTGAAATATTCTTAAGCTGTTTAATGTAATATAATTGGTTTCTCCAAGACATTAAACTGCTACTTCATGGTTTTTTTTTTCTTCTTAGTCTCATATAGGTGGTATTAAAAAAAATGATACAATCAGGTCCATGGTGTTTAATCAATATCAGCGGTAAAGAATGTTTTTACATCATCAAAAACAGTCACATCTTCGAGAATAATCCCCTCTCCTCAATCTCTTCTCCTTCATGACAATATGTATATGACAACAACTATGAATTGCTCTTAAGAAATTGATTTTTTTGATACTTTACTTTTGATTCGAATTTTTTTTAAGAGAAAATATATTTTGTAATAATGGTACTTTTCTTTTAAGCAAACTATATATATAACATATAACTCACAAACAAAATAGAGTGAAACAAAATAATTTTAAAATGTAAAATTTAAATTTAACAAAAATGACACATGTCACATATATAGAGTGCCAAATGTCGTATTATGAGGCAATGTAAAAAAAATCTTGTCATATTCTGTATGAAAATATGTAACTAATAGATTTATAGCTTGCTTGCAGTGTAAAACAGGCGGTCACATAAGCTTTTGACTTCAAGGTAGGTTCCATGTAATTTCGCAAGATATTTCTGTATAAGCAACAAAATATATAAATATTATTTCGTGGACTTTTAAAGATCTTCTCGATTAAGTTCTTGACTTGGTGTGATTCATATATATATATATGTGTGTGTTTGCGCTTATCCTCTAGTCATCCATCGACCAAACTGTTAAGTCTAATTTATAAGGTCTCTTTGCGCTATACCGTAAAGATGACGACGGTGAGTAACTTCCTCTATTATCAGTTTTCAGGAATACTCGTATATACTTTTATTGAATGTGTATGATGTGTACACAGGTAGTGGAAATGGAAGTGCCAATGGATTGTCCTGGTTGCGAGACCAAAGTTAAGAAAGCTCTTGAAAAGATTAAGGGTGATTAACTAGTAAATATATGAGTTTTAAAATCCTAAACTAGTTTTCTTGAAACCCAAGAAACCTGATAATTTAACAAGTCTTGGATGGAACAGGAGTCCGTGATGTTCAGATAGACATGAAGCAGCAGAGAGTAACGGTGACTGGTTCGGCAGAGGAGATGAAAGTTCTGAAGGTTGCAAGGAATGTTACGAGGAGAGATGTATGCTTATGGTCGTGCCCTTACAACCCCGAAACTAATGGATATCACGACAGGTATTTCAAGAAGAAGTTTCGCAAAAGAATCAACATGTCGGAGAACGGTGAGAAAGTGAGTTCCTACAACTACCACAAGCATGGCTACCACGGACACGAGCATGGATACTATCAAGAACGGCCTTATTCGGGTCTTATCGACGAGAGCTCTGGTTCTATGTTCAGTGAGGAAAACCCTCACTTCTGCAGCATCATGTGATCGATTTTCACATTTGAACAACTACGTGGGACGTCGGTGGGTGAATGGAACAACTTAAGTTCGGTTTTATTTGGTTTTGGCTATGCACCATTGTATATAAACATGCAACCGGATCTTTCATAGTTAATAAAAGCCAGCATGCTACTCAGTTTAAAATCAGAATTATTGATAAATAAAAGTTATCACAAGTTTTTTGATTTAAACAAAAAAATTAAAGTAAATGATCATAAATTCAGTAATTATATAGTTTTCTAGTATTGGATTTCTTTCTCCCTTGTCTTATTTGGGGGTGAAAAGTCTTCCTCTTAAGGTATATAGTATAATCTATTTTAACTTGCTGGTTTAAATTAAGTAGCTAGCTACAATTTAAAACTTCAAAGTATTCAATTTATTGTTGACTTGAAAGTATAGAGATTTAAAATGAACTTTCATATTAAACTTTTTTTGGCAGACCTTATCTCGAGATTTAAATAAAAAACTAAACTATATTTTTAAAGTATTATCATAGATTTAGTCTCAAGTTGTTTTAACCAATGGAGATGCTCTAAAGTTGCTAGTATATAAACAAATGTGTTTGCAAACTACTGGAGGAACAAATATATATAGATCTTATCAATTTTTATTTAGATAATGATATTGTGATGAAAATACAAAGAATTAGAAAGTTATCTTGCTGAAAGAAATTAGAATGGATAAACTTGTTCCTCCAAAAATCATGAAGCAATTAAAAGTCATCAACTTCCATTTGCTTCCAACATCACAACTCTCATTCCTCACCCTATAAAATATTCTTTCTCTCCATTATATTACAACACAAACTCTTTATTTTATTCACAAAAACCAAAATGGCGTCGTTAGTAAATAGTAATGTCTGTGTTGGTGGTTCTAATCACTATTTCCATGAATATAAGGGACTCTCAAGCTACATCTCGTATCACTTTGCACGAGCCATCCTTTGTTGATTACCTCAGTTTTCTGGAGTTTACAAAGATGATATCGAGAAACAAAGGAGGCTTGAAGTGTTCAAGAAAAACTTGAGATTCATTGAGAACTTCAATAATATGGGGAACCAAAGCTACAAACTTGGCGTCAACGAGTTCACAGATTTGACAGAAGAAGAGTTCTTTGCCACCCACACCGGCCTCGGAAGCATTAACTTAGCTTCACTATCCAAACAGCTGGTTAATGAAACGATGTTATCTAAGAATTGGAACAATAGTTATGTCGACAATAAGAGCAAAGACTGGAGAACTGAAGGAGCTGTAACACCTGTTAAAAATCAAGGAGCATTTGGTAAGCTTACAATGATTATATATTATAAACACTAGGTCAATACATGCACATAAATTTGTTAGGGTTATTATTCCACATACAATTCCCCACGTTAGGGTTATCATGCTAGGTTTATAGTTACCAGATAACTTGTTTCATAATAAAATGATGTAACCGATATATCTGTACACATGGGCAGGAAGTTGTTGGGCTTTCTCAGCGATTGCAGCGGTGGAAGGTTTAACAAAGATTATCGGCAAAAAACTTATATCACTGTCGGAACAACAACTTATAGATTGCGACTAACGTAACGGTGGTTGCACGGCGGGACGGTCGCCTGACGCTTTCGAATACATAGTCAGAAGCCACGGCATTGCTTCACAAGCAGAATACCCTTACCAAACGAAAAATGGGAGCTGTCGTTCCAACATAAGACCCGCGCCAGGCACACAGATCAAAGGGTTCCAACAGGTTCCAAGCAACAACAAGCGTGCGTTGCTCGAGGCCGTAGCAAGACAGCCCGTCTCGGTGTACATTGACACGAGGACGGTCGGTTTTGGGAATTACAAAGAGGGAGTGTATGCGTACCCTGCACGAGACTGTCATCAGCACGATGTAAATCATGCAGTGACGTTCGTTGGATATGGGACTAGCAATGGGATGAACTACTGGTTGACTAAGAACTCTTGGGGTGAGACTTGGGGAGAAAAGGGTTACATCAGGATTCGTAGATATGTGGAGCTGCCTCATCAAGGCATCTGTAATGTAACTAATTCGGTAAGATGATTTTATATTGAAGTGTAGTGATCATACATTAATTATATGTAGTCTTGTTTATAATTGTAACTTAAAGCTTGATCTTAACAAACTGTAATATGCTCATTTCATTATATTCCATAATAAACTTGACCAAAAATCAAAGTAACAGTAAATATGTTTACAATTCCACTTGTAAATTCTAAAAAACGGTCTAGGATCACATGAATTCTCTGAATGTTTTTTTTTTTCAATTTCCAACTACATCAATTTAAGTTTATAAATTTTATTTTCATAGTCATGGTTATAAACGTTTATCTATTGTTTGATATAAATGGTTGACGTCAACAAAAAATAATAATAATAAATGTTTTGTCGAATTTTTGTTTGCAATTTTTTTTAATAGATCATTTATATTTTTTTTATCTATAATATATCTTTTATTATTATACAGTATAAACTGCCTAAAATCACCACAATTTTGGAGTATTGCTGTGCTTGGGTAGATGAAAGAAGAAGAACCTGGTCCGATTCTTTTTAACTTTTTCTTTTTGAATATATAAAATTACATCTTTCGTTTTCTTCTTAATATAAAAAATATTCTATATTTTTTTTGGTAGGGAAAAAAAATATATATATTCTATGTGCTTGAGTCGCTTAACAACACCCAGAATTATTATTATTTATACAACGTAACAAAGTGAAATAAAAATAAAAAAATTCTCAGAAGAAAAAAAAAAGAAAAAAACTGGCAAGGTCAGGATGATGAATGATTGAATAGTATTTTGGCAGAATTGAAGATTAAAGAGATAGAGAGTAGTAGGCAGGCATGGGTCTCTGTGATGAAGATAACGTAGTGAGCCATGTTTGATTCTGGAGTCTGACGTCACTCTCTCTCTCTCTCTGTGAGGAAACCGTGATTCAAGGATCTTTCTCTGATTTTTGACTTTATCTCTCTCTCTATATAAAGCTCAAGCTCTCTCCAGTATCATCGATATGTCTACGGCTTCTTGGATTCAACCTCCTTGTAGATACTTACCGGATCGTGGTGGTGGTGGTTTCTCTAAGACTAGCTCTCGCCGACCGCGGCAGTTTCTTTCCGGCGTTGTTTCAGTTTCTTCTTCGCCGTCGTCATCCTCCTCGTGCTCCTGTGGTTATTCTGATATTTTGGAATTCGATTTTGGTAATTTGGCTTCGATTCATTTGTCTTTCTTACTCTGTGTAATCTTATAATTGGAATTGATGGTTTCTTAATCCGGCGTTGTGTTCTGCAAATTTTTAGAGCTGAGGATTTTTCGATCAAAGATGTAGTTTAGGATATATCGTTTGATTGAATGGTTCAGTGTAGTATTGTGTAATTTAAAGTAGTGAGAAGTTTAATTTGGGTGCAAAGATGGTAGATGATTGTGGAAAGCCAAGTTGAAATGGTGATATTGTATGATATTATTTGGTGAAAGAAAGGGTTCTGTTCTTCTTTTCGTATTTGAGCTCATTTGTATTCTTTTTGTTTGATTTCTCTTCACAAGCAGGGTCAAGCAGAAGCTGGAACCAACAGGGACTCAGGGTTCAGGCAATGAGTGCCACAGCCCAACGGAATTTTTCCCTTTCGAAAGGGGACAATGATGAGAAAAGTGAACCTGATCATCTTCTTGTTCTTGTTCATGGTATTTTGGCTAGGTATGATTAGTTCGTGGTTCTGAGTTTGCATCTTGGTTTTAGGTTGGGATAGAAACTTGCAGAATTTGGACTTTTTGTATATCATTCTGCTACATGGTTTCCGGATTGTATGATCTGTAGACTCGAAAGTTAATAAGATATCGTTACTTGCAGTCCCAGCGACTGGCTCTACGTAGAAGCTGAGATGAAAAGACGACTTGGAAGAAGATTCTTGATATATGGTATACTCATCTGGTTTCAGCTTGTTATCCTCTGTTAGTTGTGCAGTTGTTGGAATATTTAAGGAAGAGTTTTTGTGAACGGAATGGTAACTTAGCTTTTTGAATGCATGTGTGGGCACCAAATAGAAATACTTCAAACTCTTATTTCCTCTTTATCAGCAAGAGGCTCCATAGCTCGTTTTTCTTACTGCTCTTTAGTATGGTATTTTATTATTTTACTCATGCTCTTTTATGCCATGAGAGGATCACGCATAATGCATTTTAATTTACTCTTTATCCCCTGAACATGCACAGCAAGCTCTTCTAATACCTTCACTAAAACATTTGGCGGGGTTGATGGAGCTGGAAAACGACTAGCAGAAGAGGTGAGATTTTATATTCCTACAATGCCATTTCCACTTCTTGTATGGCTCTGGGAATTTTAGTCCTTAACCTTCAGTATATCAGCTGATATCTCTTCCATTCTGGATGTGAGAGAGGAATAGGTTAGACAAGTTGTCCAAAAGAGCAAGAGCTTAAAAAAGATTTCCTTTTTGGCCCACTCCCTCGGTGGCTTATTCGCTAGACATGCTGTTGCTGTTCTTTACTCAGCGGCAATTTCACAAGCCATTGATGGCACTGTCTCTAAATCTGGAACTCTTCTGCGAGGTAGGATTGCTGGGCTCGAACCGATTAATTTCATCACCTTGGCAACACCTCATCTAGGAGTGAGAGGCAGGAAGCAGGTTCTCTTCTTCTTCTTGTAACATAACTGCAATCAGAGAGTTTAATGTATATCTCGTTGTACATGTACGTAGATGTGGCGTGTACTTAGTTAAGAAAGAAGTTGGTGGCCATTTCAAATACTTCCTACTTGTCTTCAGACAGATATCAAACTTTTCAACAAAACTATCTGGCAATTGTTGTTGTTTTTTTTGGTTCCTAGAGCTATTAACTGATAAGTCCTGGAAATTCCATCTCATTTTCTCTTCTTTTTCTCTGGACTTGCTTTTCAGCTGCCTTTCCTGTTGGGAGTTCCTATTCTAGAAAAACTTGCTGCACCAATAGCTCCGTTTTTTGTTGGTCGGACTGGTAGCCAGTTGTTTCTCACTGATGGTAAAGCTGATAAACCACCTCTTCTTTTGAGGATGGCATCTGATAGTCATGATCTGAAATTTTTGTGAGTAATGCTGATAGCAATTTTCATCATTACCCCCCTTAACTACTTATTTGAAATCCTAATGCATTTCTTTGTCTGGCAGATCGTCTCTGGGGGCATTTCGAAGCCGCATCATATATGCAAATGTATCTTATGATCGTATCCTCTGCATTTCTGTTGATGTTTAACGTTTTGAGTCATGATCCCTAGTTTTTTCTGCATTTTTTTTCCTAACTGTTTCCATTGACATCAACAAGACATGGTTGGTTGGCGTACATCTTCCATAAGGAGAGAAACCGAACTTGTCAAGGTACATTTACTTTGATCTGAAGCAATAATTCAATTCTGTATAATATTACTCCATTTGTTTTCCAGTTCCTTCGACATTACTTGATCTCAACTCCGGAACTTGTAGTACACTGGCTAGAAAATGGGACACATCAGTATTAATAGTCTCCTCGCTTTGAAATGTTAATGTTGGTGAATTGATCCTTATTTTGGTATAATGAGGTATCATGGAGGAAAAAATCACCTCACTTATTGAGACCCTTGTTCTGTCCACTCTAGCTCAGTAGCACAGGGATTCCTGGGTAAAACAAATTCTCTCTGAGTAGAAGATCTTTGGCAGGACCACAAAACTTGGCATTTGCATACCAATAAACAGCTGACATATTGTACTGTGAAGAATCTAAGAAATGAAACAATTGTCTGTAGAGATTCACCAAATTTGTTTAGTAGTTCATTTATCTCAAATAGCTTAGAGAAGATTGGTAGGTATTCTCTTTGTGCAAGAAGCTGTTGTGGCTTGTAACCTGTCAAATGCTAGTTTGAGGACTAATTAGCTGTCAAGACTGAAACTGAAAGATATACTTTCCCCTGTTTTCCTATTACACGCAGCCTCCACGCCGGTCTCTGGATGGATACAAGCATGTTGTTGATGTAGAATACTGTCCACCTGTTTCATCAGACGGAGCCCATTTCCCTCCAGAAGCTGCTAAAGCGAAGGAGGCTGCACAAAGCTCGCCTAGTCCTCAGAACACACTTGAGTATCATGAAATCGTGGAAGGTAAGGAAAAAACTGTTTTTTAATCTCAAACATTTGACTAATTCTTTTAAATCAGCAACAAATTAACAATTTATACTAATTTTGGCAGAGGAAATGATCCGCGGTCTGCAGACATTAGGGTGGAAGAAAGTTGATGTCAGCTTCCACTCTACATTCTGGCCATACTTAGCACATAATAACATTCACGTAAACTTCCAACATCTTCTCTTTGGAGCTTTGTTCGTTGGGACATGGACTATAAGAGATATTTTGTTCTTATTTCAGGTGAAAAGTGAAAGACTTTACAAAGCAGGAGCTGGAGTCGTTGCACATGTTGCAGATAGCATAAAACAGCAAGAGTCCTCCACGTTTATTACCGCCAGCTTATAAATTGTGAGCTTCCGAGTGTTTTTGGTTAACGTTGAGTGTGCCGCAACATTTGAACCATACATGTTTTTCTTTTACTTTACAGTTTGGGGAGATCAGCACAGATCAAGAAAACGTTCTTGATTATTTTTTTGGGTGGCGAAATCAAAGGAAGTACAATTCAATTCATCTGTACATGATTTTCTTGTATTAGCTTTCTGATAATACAACACATAAAGGTATTATTATAGATTAAGGTTTCTTGAAGAAAAAAGTTATATGTACAACCTATACTCTTACATTCCTGCAGTTTTTTTTTTCAAGTGGATCGTCAATCGTCATACAGACTAAGTCTTATACATGTTTACTTGTTGAATATTCTTACTTGTTTCATTCTTTTATGCAAACATAACTATGCTAATGACTTTCATGCGCGGCTCAAATTAATCATAATGAATACTACGTAAATCTTTCATTTGGGTCTAGTAGATGATCCTCCACCGCCCACTGAATCTCCAATGAACGTATAAACATAAACAATATTAATAAATTGTCATTTGAGATAACGTCCTCATACAAGAAACAAAAGACCTAAACAGAATCCATTAAGAAGAAATTAGTGAGAAAAAATAGATGGTAATGAGAAAAGATCGGGTTCAAGGAATACACAGCCGTACAAAACTAAAGAACACTAACACCAAAAATACACAAGACTTTCCAAAAATAGAATCACGTGTTTTTTTTATTGTTTAGTCTATTTGTTCTCTATAAAAGGAGATATTTGGTTGGATCTATCATACCGTCTCCTTTCAACCATAACTTACAATTTTTTTCATCAAAAAAAAAACTAATTCTACAAATAAACTCTCAAAACCAAGAGAAGGAGAAGAGCGAAGTGAAAAACACAAGAAAACGAATTAAGGCATAATGGCCAAATTCTTCATCGTCTTCCTTGCCTCTGCCCTATGTTTCACCACCCTCGTTCACTTCACCGCGGCTGATGCCGACGACTTCGACAGATTCCACATCAAGGGATCCGTCTACTGCGACACATGCCGCGTCCAATTCATCACCCGTCTCAGCAAATTCCTTGAAGGTAATTAAGGACTTTCTCTAATCATTTTCATTTATGGATCATATGAGAGTACAATCAATAGGAATGTATATTGGTTATACAAAATTAATCCCATTTGGTATGGTTCAATGGTTTGAATCATGAAGTAGAAAAAATTAACAAATATGATTTCAATCATAGACTTCTTGGTAACAATGTTAAAAATTATATTGGTTCGCTAGCTATTGCGATATATGAAGAAAAACAAAATCTAATTTTTTCAAACAAAACAAACATGTTACTCACGGTTTTGTATTTTGTATCTACTTTTCAATTTTAATGACATAGACGTTGTCATAGTATTTATTACGTTATTGCAATTTATGATTACTTCTTATTATTTGTATAGCTGAAATACACATAAAAACATATAACAAGTCTTAGGGTTAGTGTCACAATCAAGATTAGAAAAAAAAACTTACGTTATTGAGTGTATTTCAGGGGCAAAGGTAAAGCTTGAATGCAAGGGCCGTGAGAACCAGACAGTGACACTAACCAAAGAAGCTGTGACCGACAAAGCCGGAAACTACCAGATGGAAGTAATGGGAGACCACGAGGAAGAAGTGTGCGAGATCGTCCTCCTCCAGTCACCTGACGCAGAGTGTGGCGAAGTGAACAACCAAGAGTTCCTAAGAAACGCAGCAAGGATCAGTCTCACAGCCAACGATGGCATTGTCTCAAACGAGACTAGAACCATTAACCCACTTGGGTTCATGAGGAAGACTCCTCTCGCTGAGTGTCCTCAAGCTTTCAAGGAGCTTGGCATCGTCCCTGACGTCACCTTCTAAGCTTTAACATAATATACATGCATTACCCCTTATTATACATCTCTCAACAATTTTAATTTTTTGATAACTCCTTTTGTTATTATATAAAACATTTAACAGTGTTTTTTAATTTTATTTTATATTTTTGTGTTCCAACATTTTTTTTTTTGTTGTTTTATTTTTGGGAGTTCTTTGTGTTTACGAATGATTTAATTACCTTCCAATATTGACTTTTTTACCTTCTTGGTAAAATAACTCTTTTTATTACTTTTCGATTAAACACATGCATGCATGACGATGACGTAGACTTAAAAAAATAAATTCCAAACAAATAATTTTGGCAGTGATATATATTTCTGAAAATAAAATAAAATCGAAACATCAGAAGTTTGGGTATATTGGGCCTTTATTCTAGCCCACACTATGCCTGAATAGAAAAACATGCGCTTCCATGTCTCAAGTTTTCGCAACATGCGTTTGCGTTTGCATTTTTTGCGGCGACGGGTGTTGGTTTTCAACCTCTGAATCGAAACGCTTGATTTTATGACGCCAAATTTTGTAATTTTGGGTACACAATGACAAAAATAACCTTCATAAAATTGTAAAATTACGAAAAAGCTGTCCATTTATCTTTTCTTTCAAGCCAAATATCGTATATCTCGAGTCTCTTTCTCTCTCTCTCTCTCTCTCTATACCGTCGTCGAAAGCTTTACCAAAATCTCACGCCCGACGATTCTGCCGATTCATCGGTAAGTCTTGTTCTTGCGAAATTTGTTTGATTTTTCTTCTGGGTCTGCTTATCAGATCTAATCAGTTCTGGGTTTTGGTATGCGTAGTGTTTCGATTTCTTCAAAATCAAATCTGGTTCCTTCTTTCTCGATAGTTTTAGGGTTTAGCTTTGTTCGATTTAGTTTACCTTAGTGAAGATAATCTGATTCGTGGGTTAGCTCGACTATGAACGAAGCTGGTAGGTAATTGAATGGATCTTAAAAGTAGATGATTCAAGGAATTCGAACTGAATTGTTTAGTAAATAAATTTCTGAACTATGGCTCTGTGATTCATTTTTACTACTTAACATTTAGGTTGTAGTTTCATAATAAGCTTCGTAATTTAGTTCCTGTGTTGCTATATTTTTGCCTCGTTTTAGCTTTGTAGATCATTAGGCTTGTCTTTATCATTGGATACTGAAACTGAGTAAATTACAGTGATACTTTATTGAAACTTTGATCTTATTATCTTGTTATTCTATCAATATCGGCTTATTTTTTGTAATGATGTGAATCTAAAGAGTAGGAATAAGTCTTATAAGAGATATATCTGAACATTGTATAAACACATCTGTGGATTTAATGTTGCAGGGATTTGAGTTTGCACAAAACCCACAATGGTCACGTATCCTGCTACCACAGAGACGATTTCTCTGGCTCAAGAAGCCAATAGCTCGGAGGCTATTTCGATACTGTACCAGGTTTTAGAAGACCCTTCTTCTTCTCCGGAGGCTATAAGGATCAAGGAGCAAGCGATTACAAACCTCTGTGATCGACTGACTGAAGAGAAGAGAGGTGAGGATCTCCGGAAACTGTTGACCAAGTTGCGGCCTTTCTTTTCACTAATCCCCAAGGCGAAAACTGCAAAAATCGTCAGAGGAATCATTGATGCTGTGGCAAAGATACCAGGAACAACTGATCTCCAGATCACTCTTTGCAAAGAAATGGTGGAATGGACCCGTGCTGAGAAGCGTACTTTCCTCAGGCAGCGAGTAGAAGCTAGGCTTGCAGCTCTTTTGATGGAGAACAAGGAGTATGTTGAAGCTTTGGCTCTGTTGAGTACTTTGGTAAAAGAAGTCAGGAGACTAGATGATAAGCTCCTTCTGGTCGACATAGACTTGCTGGAGAGCAAACTTCACTTCTCATTGAGAAACTTACCAAAGGCAAAAGCTGCACTCACCGCAGCTAGGACAGCTGCAAACGCTATATATGTCCCACCAGCCCAGCAAGGTACCATAGATCTGCAGAGTGGAATTCTTCACGCTGAGGAGAAGGACTACAAAACCGGATACAGCTACTTCTTTGAAGCCTTTGAGTCCTTCAACGCTCTCGGAGATCCAAGAGCTGTTTTCAGTTTGAAGTACATGTTACTGTGCAAGATCATGGTCAGCCAAGCTGATGATGTTGCAGGAATAATCTCCTCAAAGGCTGGACTCCAGTACGTTGGCCCTGACCTGGATGCCATGAAAGCAGTCGCTGATGCCCACTCAAAGAGGTCCTTGAAATTGTTTGAGAACGCACTCCACGACTACAAAGCACAGCTTGAAGATGACCCAATTGTCCACAGGCATCTCTCTTCGCTCTATGACACCCTTCTGGAGCAAAATCTTTGTCGTTTGATTGAGCCTTTCTCACGAGTTGAGATAGCTCACATTGCCGAACTGATTGGATTGCCGCTCGACCATGTGGAGAAGAAGCTATCTCAGATGATCCTTGACAAGAAATTTGCAGGTACATTGGATCAAGGAGCTGGATGCCTCATCATATTTGAAGATCCAAAAGCAGATGCGATCTACTCGGCAACTCTCGACACCATTGCAAACATGGAGAAGGTCGTTGACAGCCTTTACGTCCGCTCTGCAAAAATCATGTCCTGAGTGAGTGAGTTTGTCGCCTAAATCTCATTCTATCGGTCTTTCTTTCTCCTTTTTATTTTCGGTTTTAGATATCGTTGGGACACAAAGAAACTGAGGCTTCTCAATGGAGAGAGTTAAACTGTATGGATTGCTGCCATTGCGCGTTTCGCTTATGATCTTATTATCTCATGGTTTCTTACCTTTTCTTTAGTGCTTATAATGTATGATTTGTTTTCATTTGGTAGTTGCAGTTTCTTAATATGTTAGCCTCAGAAGTCAACTTTTTTGTTCTCGTTTTCCCAAAACCTTTACTTCTTAACTCATCCCAATCTCATTGATGTTTCATGAGCTACGCATTTATAAAATTCTGACCAACCCAGAACTCAATTCACAGGACCCACAATTTTCTTTTCCCAACTCAGGAGGACATGACTTGCACACAGTCTTGATTTTGTTGTCTCTTCTGTCGTATTCTTTTTATGTGCTTTGCTTCTATTCACCTGATGATTCTACCTTAATGAAGATTTCGTTTGTTTTATTATCCTTATAGTGGTCTTTCTAACTGTACAAACAGCATTTAGATTGTCCCAATTTTATGTTTCAATCTTTTTTCTTCATTAACACAGTGAAAACCTTATTTCTAGTTTTTGTAGGTCTCCCCATTATTGTGTGTGATTGTCAGTTTTTATAGCTGAAAAGTGAAAACTTTAATGCCCAATTAAATGAGGTTTCTTGGTTTAATGTTATACTTTACTAGACTAATGTCCATAATCTTTTAACTAACTTTACGTACACTTAAACGATCCATTTGCTACCAAAATATATAAATTTAAGTAGATTAACGAGTTTGAGCAATAATAATACTAACTAAAACAACTTTTAAAGCGTAATTAAGGGTCAACGACACCGTCTTTGTTTTTAGAAGAAAAAATATAAATCCCACGAGCTTCAAATTTAATTTACAACTAAAAAAATCTCAAACAAGAGAAATTAATTTAAAAGAAGAAAAAAAAAAAGCGACAGCTGTTTAGTAGAGAAGCAGAGTATTAAAAAACCTACTAATTAATTTATAATTAACATTAACTAGTTAAATTTAGTTGCTAGCCTGTACGTACGTATCCAGTAATCAAAGCAAAGCAAATTTAACCACGTTCTTTTTTTTTTTTTTTGTACGGGTTAATTATAAGAAAAAACCCAAACCCAAACCCAAACCCAAACCCAAACCCAAACCCGAACCCGGAAAACAAAAACAAAGAAAATTAACAAGATTGACCATCCGTGTAGCAACGGAGTCTCTTCACCGGAAACTCATGCCGGAAACCACCGTGAGACGCCGTGGCGGCTCTCCATTCTTCCACCAACAAAGCGTCTAGCTCGACCTGATCAACAGCTCCAGTCGCAGCTCCGAGAAGCTCAGCGAACCCACCGACACGTCCGGGAGGTTTGGATTTCCGACGACCAGCGCCGACGGGAACATTACGGAGAGCTCCGCCGGCTGTCCAGTAACGCTGACAGCCTTTGCAAAAGTGTCTTGGTTGGTTAACGTTGTAGTTATTGAAGTAACAGAACTTAGTCTCCATGCTCTTGCATCTCGGACATGGTATGATCTTGTCTGGACGCTTCTCAGCCGTCAGATCCGACGACGATGATGATCTAACGGAGGCTGTAGCTTGTATCTCTGGCTGCACTACTACCACTTCTTGATGTGACTGCTCTTCTTTTTTAATCGTCTGTGTCATGATGTTGGCGGTGAATGTTATGGTTTTGCCAAAGAGTTTGATCCCTTGAGAATCTTGTTGGGTCGCCATTAATAATGAGAAGAGATAGAGAGAAGAGAGAAGAGAGAAGAGAGAGTTGTGATTAAGTTTCTTGCAGTGATGAAAGAGAGAAGAGACGTTTATAGGAAGAAGATTTCAATCTTTTTTTTTTTTTTTGTTAAAAAGAAAAGATTTATGTATGAAAACATTATTATATATCTTTTTCGTAGGAAAGGATAGAGAAAAGCAATAGTGTTATATATAAGTAGGGGAGAATATAAAACATATATATTTTGAAAAGAATATGTTAGGCGCATTTACTTCTTTCTTATTGCATTATATCGATCCATATTTGTATATTATCAGCTGTCAAAATGTGTTGTATTCTTTTGCTTTTTTTTTTTTTGGGTCACCAAAATGTGTGTATTTCAGTACAGTACTCCATAACCTTTCCGTATATTTTATTATAAAAAGGTATTTTGGAATAGTGATGTTTAGCACTTTTTGTTTATTTATATGAATTTTCTTGACATTTATGTAAATTATATGTTGTTTTTTAGTTTACTCCCTTTGCTTTTTAAAAATATGATTAACAAGTTGAGGTATGCATAACAATAAGAAAACAATGCCTAAAACTACTATAATTAACTTACAAGCTATCCAGATGATTTGTTTTATTTAGCTATGATCGATTTAAAATATATTTTTAGTTATTATTAAATTTTTTAAATTGATGTGTGTTTGTGCCAGCAGCGATTTTGGGAAGGGGTACGTACATTATTTAGTGGCAAATTCTTAATATTTTCTGAACTGGAAGGCTATGTCACATAAACAAAATAATTATATCACATTCAAAACCTAATTATATTATCCATATAATATAGTAATATACTACTATTATTCCCTTTTAAATTCGCATAAACATCATCTATTTCTTCTTATTTTCGTCGTTGACTTATAACATTTGCTGATGACTAGAAAATTTTGGAAATATGAGTCGAGGGAGCAAGTTGCGTTGGTAACTCTCACTTCTCCTTAACCGCTCAAGTGTAAGGGGTGCGACCCCAATTGTTCAACATGACATTAGAATGTAAGGTCTTAAGTTTAGACTTTAGGCCAAAAAGATTAGAATGAAATCTCAACAAGGCATAGTTAAAATATAAGAAACTAGGAAAATACACACACACTTAGAAGAATACATGAAAACTTAGCTAGGCAACTGAAAATATTATACTTATAAGTGAGAAGGATTTAGGATTGGGACAAAGTAAGCCGCCAAAGAGAAAGAGCGTTTGGTGTATTGCGTAGAAAAGGAGAAGAGATGAATAAGCAGCCCTGAATGACTTAGAGCAGATCAGCTTTCAATTCAAAGGCACACATCATCTTTTGTATCCTTTTTTTCCAAGTCATCCTTCCATTTTCTTCATTTTTTCTATTTCTTTCTTTCAATTTGTATTACAAAAGAAAGTTAAATTTAATTGAGAATAAGTTTTGAGTTGAACTTTATGCATATGCAAATCTAGTTCTAGCAGCTTGAACAAGATTATGTTAAAGAAACATGGAACATCTATCTCTTCTTATCAGTCAGTCATGGTCCATGGATAGTGCAATTTTGCTTGAACGACTAGTAGTAGAAATGGTTGAGTGGATATATATTGCTTTGGAAAAAAAATCACATAAAGTTAAGCAAAGCATGTTTCTTTTAAGTTATTTTATTTAAATTAACATAATTCACGTACGTTATTAAACACTAAAGCAAGTGTTAAAGATGAGAGAAAGGGAAAGAAAAAACAAAAAAGAAGAGAGGAAAAGAAAAAGGAAAAAGAAAGCACTAATCGATGTTCATGTTTCTCTTTAATTTCTTCTTCTCAAGTTCGTGCTTTTTTATACTATATGTTTTTTCTCATTGGAAACTTTATACACTATAGTCGCAAAAGAACAACTTTTAAAGTACTTTTAAAAGAGATCGACTTTTTAGTTAAAATATATAGATGAAAAGATCAATTTGTTAGACATATAACAAAAAAGGGAATATAAATGTGCGTATATATTTTTACGTAGAAGAAGAATTTTCACCCATTGAACTATTTCTCCAAAGTATGCATATAAAAAGATAATATTCTGATTTTAAACAATTGTATTCTGATATTCCTCTAAAGGTGACTGGATATAAGTTTACAGCCAAATCGAATATTAAAGACGATTAAGTAAGTATGTTTTCTATTTACATATGCATAGATCATTGGAAGTATCATGTATTACTAGATCGATTAAGTAAGTATGTTTTCTAGGTGATACAACACTTTCTAGTAATACATGCAAGTATTACAATTTAGTCGATCAGTTTTTATATAATCATGTCGTACACGTTTATAAATACTGTAATTAATTTATACGGTGTTGTGTAGTGGCAATGTGTAATTTAATAACTTATTATTTATAGATTTTCTCAACCTCGAATTGAGATCACATGTTCGAATATGGAGTACTAATACATATTTCACATTGCGTGATAGATTTGCTAGATAATGCGTTTAAAAAGCAAAGGCAGTTTATATATAGACACATGTAATTAGTTGTACCTTGTAAAGGTGGATTATCTTTTCTTAAGGCTATTTTTTTCTTTAGGGTTTCAATGGATTTGGTGACTAACTTTTGTTGGTTGCCCATTTTTTTCTTTTTCTCCTTTCAAATCTTAAACTTTTCAGTATGTGCTTCTTTTGGGTTAGCAAAATTCACTTTATATGAAAAGCACTCTTTACAAAGAAAAGCAAAATCTTTTTTATGGGGGTTGTTCTTTAATCCTATCTTTAATAAAGTGATTTAAAATTAATTAAGACGAATAAAGGAAGTGTATATATATTTTCTCTTTAATGTCTATTATAGAGATATGACTTGTACTTTATTTGATCTTATATAAGAATAAATTATCGATTTATATTCAAACTTGTTGGATTATGCTCAGATTTATATACATACATATAGTCTAGTAGTTTATATTAATATCATAGGTTTATCACTATCCGAATTCGAACTCGTATAACGTATATATATGTTGTACAAAAATACCAAATTTGATTTCATCATGGTCATGCATAAAATGTAGATTTAGCTCTATAAACGTTATATGTGCGTTAGCTTTGAAGAGGAAAACATATTTAACAACAAGTTTTTTTCGCTAAGCATTTTTTTTTTAACAACAAGTTTCTTCTAACCGTGAGTTAAAACTTGCAATACAAATGGTTCCATATTATAGAGGGTAGAAAAAAAACATACAAATTGACAAAGTCAGTAATGTTGGATTTTCATTATAGCTAAAGTGGGATGAATTGAAAATATAAACTTTATACGTGTTTAATGTCGTTGGGAAAAAAAAAGAGGCACTTTCCTTGAGGGTACATGCTTTGGAAAAAAAATCTTTTACTTTCGATTAATTTAGAGTTTACAAACGTAAAGAAGAAAAGCAAAAGAATTGATGAGAATTATTTAAAAAAATTGTTGAACAAATGAACACAGTCCAAAGTAGGGAATTGGCATGTGAAGGTTATTGTTGAGTCTTTGAGCCTTATGAACTTTTATAGATTAGTAAACCGTCTCTCTATATATATGTGAACATGCATTTTCTTTAAAACTTTGGTGTGCTGCATAGGTTTGGATTGAACTCAAGAAACCTAACGTAGGATATACTAAGTTCTTGATCAATCATTAAACATGCACTTTCAACAACAACAACAAAAAAGATGTGTTAGACACAATTATGTTGTATGTTTCTATCATCCAGTTGAAAATATTATAATTTTGTCATCCCATACTTGTAATACTCCAAGAAACAACCCCAAAATGAAGCGATAATTTTTTTTCTTTCCACAAAAACAAAACTGTAATTAGTTAAATTTCCCCATCACATGTCCACAAGCAAATTTCTAAGATTTAATATTGGATATTAATTAATGCAAGACAGGCATTAAGAAAATAATACAGTTCACAGAAGAACATAATCTCTATTATATTAATGTTTTGATTCTCAAGTGGCAAAAATATAAGAAAACAATTAAAGGACCACAACATAAGCGAACTTCACGGCTCAAGTGTTTTTGAGATCTCTCTCTATCTTCTTCTACTTGCCAACTCACTTTTTTTTTTAAAGTATTTTCTTCTTCGACCTTTTTAAAACTGCGATTGCTTCCAGAATCGATAGCACAGCTGACACAAAACTGTTGCTCTTCCATATAGTTCATAGACCTAATAGAAATTTATATTTTTATAGTGCAGTAATATTCACACAAAAATTTATCTTTTATTATCCACTACGTAAATAAATAAATAAAAGTAGCATAATAGTTTTTTTTTTTTTTTTGGGTTCGTTTCGTGAAGATATATATCACGTACGACAAAATCTACTTATCAACTACACAATACACACATGAGAGATTCGACAAAAACTAAGAATTGCTTGCAGAACAAGATCAAACCCTTTTCTAGGTTTTGTCCTTCCGCAAGCTAAGGGTGTCTGTCGTGCATAGAGTAATTAATATCAGATATTTGGATAGAATTAGGAGAGATTATTAGAAGATGCAACTAACGTATAAAGTTTGCAAATCTCATATATCGAGATGAACTTAGTTTCTGTGGCAGGGTATGTCATTGTGTGTCAAGTTGAATTCATGTCATGTTTATTCTATGGAAGAATTCAAGAATGCAATTAAAGATGATAAAACACATCAAGAATCCAATTATACTTTTCAGGTCATGAAAAGAATTGATTACAATGACTTGTGTTCGGATTTTGATGCATGAAGTCTCCAGTTTTGGTCTCCTTTACTACTATGTTTACCCTCCTCCCTGACAATATTCTTTAGATGGACCTATGAGAACATATGCTTCTTATTCGTAATTTGAAAATTTTCTCGAATAACCGGAAACGTGAACGTGACACCCCAATTTGTTTTGTCATTCGATGTTGCTATGTTGTGTCGGCTTGCTTTGATGGTACTATCAAAAACTCACTTCCTCTCGCTTAACTAAATGTCTACCAAGTACCAGGATCTTTACAGAAAAGTTCTAGGCTACTCTCTATAGTAAGTTAATTAGATGTTGAACTTGTTTGTAGAATTTAGTGGTAATGCTACTACACAAAAAAAACTGACCTATAACCAGGATAGCCGTTGACACTGCCTACAACCATGCATAGGCAGAATCAGAGTTTTAAAAAGACAGTAACACATGAGTTGCCTAATCCTGTTGAAGAGGTAACATCATCATATCATTTGTGTTTGATGTGTTAACTGCTTTGTAATCTGATCATTAGCGTTTGGTTGAAACCAAAGTTCTAGAATGTTTTTTTCCTCAAGGTGAATGAGCATAATAGCTTTCACTCTTATTTTTATTTCTAGAACTTCCTTATTTTGAAGATACAGATCAGTAGATCACACACGACAAAATTTACGTACCATGTACACACCACACATTAGATATGATACAATAAAAAAATTGCTTGCAGGACTAGCTTAAACCCTTTTCTGTATCTATGTCGTTAGAGAGTAGAGCTTACAAAGATGAATTGGAATCTTTAATCTAAAGGGATTTTATGTATCGCTCCATGTATCGCTTTCATCTCCATCTTTGCTAGCTACAGCCTGAGAAGAAAAAGAGAGAGTGAGTGATAGATAATGTTGTGTTGGATTTAGGACAAAAAGTACTTAGCTTTCTGAAATAAAGATTAGATTTGCTTTGGATATATATAGATTCAGAAATGAGAGGATGAACCTGGCGTATTGAGTTTGCTTTCTCCAAAATCGCGCTGATCTTAGTGTTTATGATAGGGTCAGTTGTTCCGGTTGCCGATGACGTCGTTGTCATGACCACAGGTCTCAGGTTGAATTGCTGTTAATGATTTGAAAGAAATGAAGAATGAATCAAAAGATGATATAACAAATCAAGAATCAGAATATAACTTTTTCACAAAAAGAATCATTTGCACTCACCTGTGTTCGGATTTGTTGTAAGAAGTCTCCAGTTTCGGTCTCCTCTGCGTTGGCACTTTGTTTCCCCTGCCTGACATTATTCTTTAGATGGACCTATGAGAAATTGAGAATATATGCTTGTTAATACTCGTAATTTGAACTATACTAAAAACGAATTTCTGGAATATATGGAACTAATCCACACTGCAGTAAAGTAGGAAGAAAAGAGTGCAAAACTTCTCCGTACCTTAATTTCTGGTTTAGGAGCAGAAGTCACCATGCTAGGCAGTTCTTTGTCGACTGTAGGCAATGAAATATGCTTCTCAAAGGCGAACCTTAGAGCGTCTTGTAGTTGTAGGGATTGTGTTTTGTCTTCAGTTTTGTCTGAAGGTGTCTTTGAAACCATCCATTGTACAGGTGGAAATGGCGGTGGTAAGGGATCAGCAGGATTTTGGAGGTATGAGAGGTTTACAGAGATATTACCACTTTCTGATTTAATCTCTAGAGGAGAACCTTCAGCATTGTTGTCAACATGCCTAATCTCATGGAAAGAATCATATAGCTCGTGCTCATTTCTTTCATGGCTGTCACTAGATTCTTCCCACTGCTCGGAATTCGATAAGGAGTGATTATCGCTACGATAATCGGTATCTGACATGTTAGGAGAGGATTTACAAAAAGTTTCATCGTCTGAATTAGAATCAGAAAAGAAAGTAGCAGCCTCTGGAAGCAACTGAAACGAAGAGAACGTATTATAGTTGCTGTCCCCATCTGAAAATTTCAGCTTCAGTCTGGAAGTCTGAAGGGTGTCAGTGGGACTGAGAGATATTTTCATGTGTTGAAGAGGCGGGGAAGAAGTACTCCAATCAATAGAAGCTTCGTCTCTGAACGAGTCCATTAAGGTTTTCTCATTAAAGTCTTGGTCACTGAACCTCTTCTCTGTATTCACTTCATCATTCTCTGGAATCGTTGCTGGCACAGTCTTTTTATCAAGGGTAAATGAATCCTTTCTGCGGAAACCATTGGTGAGTAACTTGTCAATAACTCCGGAAAAAGTCTCGTCGCACTCTCTTTGGTCTACAACATTCATGGCTTTGCCATCTGAACAGGTCTGATTTTGGGTTCCTGGAATTGCTAAGCTTGATTTTTGGAGAACATGTCTATGTGAATCTAGATCATCTGATTTATCTTTTTCAGCTTCTGCAGAAGCAGATGTTCTTTCCTTGGTCTTGCAATCTGGATTGAAAGAACTTGGCACAGCCAAGACTGGAGGTTTTGATGGCTTCAGTCCCAACAAACCCCCATTAGTCCATATTCTAAATGCTTCGAGATCACTAGAAGTTCCAGCTTCTGATTCTCGGTTTTCCTGTAAGCTATGATGGATCAAGGGGTTCGATGAATCAACTAAACTGTTCTCAAGACCAGGCACAAATGTAAATGTGATGCTATCTTCTCCAACAGAATTGTTACGTGTACCCTTCTTTGCACAAAGATCATTTTGATGGAAGCGGTTGATATCTAACCCTACTTGTGGGTCTTGACGATTCATTTTATCAGATTCATTTGCCAATGATGCATTCTCTTCATCTTTAAAATCGTAGTCCACATACCCATCTGCTCTACAAAAATCTTTGGCACTGTTGGAATTTTGTTCTATTTCTTGATCACACAATGACTTTTCCAAACTCTCAGCTACAACACCACATGAACTGCTCACTACTTCTTGCCTAGTTTGGAGCCCTAGATCATTCTCAGATTCCAATTCAATAGTATTAAGCGCATCAACAAAACACTCCCCTTCGCTTTCAGTCTCATGTTCAGTATCCCTCAGTTTTTCCCCCACAATATTCCGACCAATTTTTTTCTCTCTTATCTCATCCATCCCAGTACGATTTTGAAGTCCTAATTCTGATTCATCATTTTCAAGGTCCTTAGAACGAATATCAACTCTACCAGTCCCTTCTCTGTAGCTTGGTTTCTCTTCTAGTTCATCCACAACAGAGCTCGCCTCCATCTTTTCACAAGCTTCATCTGTCTGCAAACCAAGAGATTCCACTATCTCCACTTTCTCATCCCAACTAACGCAAGAAGAGCCACGAGCAGCTTGCCCTTGTGAAGGGCTAAACTGGAAATTATCATGTGCATCTTCGGTTTCACATTCAGAAAGGACTGAAGCTATAGTGCAAGAGCCCGGTATCAAACTGGATGAAACTAATTCCCCTTTCGGTATTTCTTTAGTCTTCAATGAAGAGGTTGCGGTTGAAAGGCATTCGATGTAGCCTGAACCACTTCTGGACTCAAAAGAGCGAGAATGATGATCTTGAAAATCAGATCTTTTTTCCATGTCACTGGTTGAGGTGGTTTTGGTAGAAGAGGTTTTTCCACTGAAGCTAAAAGAAGTAAATGTCTTCCTGGAGTAAATTCCATGTCTAAGTTGATTATTCTTTAGATGCACGATACCTTATATATGGCAGTAAAATCTATATTTTACCTGGCATTCTGGTTAGCAATGGAGGCTAAACGTGACATATCTCGACTCCTTGATGAAGGTTTTTTCTTCTGTCCATGTCAAAAAGCAGATAAATAAATTGTCAAGCAAAAGAGATTATAAAGAACAAGGTTGAACAATTTAATCTGAGAAATCACACCTTCATTTTATAGTGCTTTTTATCTTTCTGTACATTCTTGTTTCCTTGAATCAGGTTGCTTGATGCTCTTCTGAAATAAGTAGGATCAGAATACCGCTTCATGCAAGAACCAGGACCATTTATATCAAATCTGAGGAAATGAAGCCAAGAATCAGTATAACATGATGGATTATATAGTACATAGTACAGTACATACATATCAGATATGATATTTTAGTCTAAGGCATACTTATCAAGCCAGTGCAATCGTGGGGGATCCTTGCACTCTTCATAGGATTCCATAATAATGTGAGGCAAGTCGTCGTAAATTAAGTGATTTTGCGTAATTGGAATACGAGGATGCCACTCCAAACCTGAAAACGCCATAAAACTCAATCAGTTCAGAAGATAGAAAGGTAAAACCAAACACTGACCACTTCCCTCACCAACCATTACTTCGGAGGTTTCAATACAATTAAAAATTTGTGAATAGGAAAAAAACAACTAATAGTGACATTTTTAATTTTCAGTTGATCTATTCTAAAGTTTTGCAGGAATTTATAGATAAACTAACTCAATCATTCCAGATCCTAAACTAGCCTTCACGACGGAAAATTAGTATAAGGGTACGTGAAAAAGTATATGAACTGGACCTACAGTGAACTAAGTGGATGACATTTTTAATTGACATATTAAATGTGTAAACCTAACAAGTATCAGACACCCTGGGTCAAGACAATAAGAAGATTGACAAGAGAGAACAAAACAAAACACCTCCTGTGTAAGCAAAATGTATGTGAGTTGTTTGTCCAAGCATCGCCTTTTCTAGTGGAGACACTGTAGCTTCTATATGCTGCAATCTAATCTTTAATTGATTGCTTCTTGAAGCTGTAGCCATGACTTCCTCCTGTATGCCATGGAATATCTCAGCTGCAAACCTGAACCAAGAGAACAAGCAATCCTTAAAGAAAGTTTATTCCTTTGTGCTAAGATGACCCTTTTGAATCAGAGACCACTCCAAACCAAACTAAGCTAAATATTTTTTGGACAATACAGCAAGGTCTTGTCTAGTAATTGGCTACTTGCTATCACAACCGACATAAGGATTCACCACATTAGGAGTTAATCACAACCATAAACTAGGCTAATGAACGAAAGACCACACAGCCAAAGATGGAGAGTGATTGATGGAAACAGCAAAACATTCATTAAATTTCATCCAAAAGAGAAGGCAAAAAGAACAACAAAATGAGAAAAAAAAGCTTCTTCCTTTTTGCTAAACCCTAAGACATAAACTTCACTGACAAAACTTGAAAAAAGAAAATCTCAAAAAGGAGTCATGCAATCTGTAGTTCTCTGTAATTATTTCCGCAAATTAGATACCTTAAACCAGTAAAGCCAATTACTTTCATGCAAAGTAATGATTTTTTTTTCATCTCTAACTTCACCATTAGCTCAAAGAATCATTCAACAGTAGAAACCAAAAAAGAAACCCAAATTTCTTTAGACAAAAAAAAAAAAAAACAGAGATTGAGGGTTCGATTGAGTCAATACTTACTCAGCGAGATCACCAAGCTGACGCAAGATCCCAACAATTCCAGTAACTGCAACACCATTAAGAACTGCCTTGGGGTCTTCACGATCGACA
The DNA here is from genome assembly GCF_000375325.1 of Capsella rubella. Classification (NCBI taxonomy): domain Eukaryota; kingdom Viridiplantae; phylum Streptophyta; class Magnoliopsida; order Brassicales; family Brassicaceae; genus Capsella; species Capsella rubella. The sequence continues at coordinate 9,957,337 of NW_006238923.1, forward strand.
TTTCTATACACATCGGTTTGGCTCATACCGTATACATTCCTCGAAAGTGGCATTTTTTCTCTAAAAATCAAGGCACATTGAGGAAAACAATTGTGTCTAGAGCATTGACAGAGTTACAGAGCTGGAGAAAGAATCAAAAGGGTGTGGAAGAAATTGAGAAATGGGGGTTTTGATGAAAACAAGAGAGGGAAGATTAATGATTGTTTATGGGTTTTTGGTGAGTGAGATTGATGAGGCAGCTTAACTGCTCAAAACAGAGAGGGAAATTTTTGGAGGGTGAGACAAAGACTGAGAAGAGAGAGACATTGACATTGCCAATATCACAAGCCATTCCTTTCCAATTTCATTTAACAGTGAAAAGTTTACACAGAGAATCAAAAAGACTGAATTATCCTTGAGGTTTGTGTGTAAATTACGTGATGGGGGTTTTGTGAAATGAAGGATTTTATTTTGTTTTTGGTTCGCACGATTTATAAACATTATCATTTCTAAATTTGGTTGCAGAATAAAATGTTCGGTTTTGTAATAAAGAGATAAATAAAATATTTTGCTTATGGAAAGATAAAGTGAGAGAATGTCAATGTCAATTAAAATGTTTTCGTCAAGATTTGTAGTTATTTGAGTAGGAATTTGTATTTTTGTCAATTAATAAAATAGTTGAGAGTTGGTAACATGTTGAATACAAAGTTCCAATGAGTGAGATACAGATATACAAATAGTACGCATTTTAGTATATGATATAATGATTTCGCTACCATCCGGCAAATCTTTCATAAGCGTAGTTCCCAGCATCATGTACGAAGTGCTTGCCGAGGATTAGTAGTCTTGAAAGCTTTGGATAAACCACTCTGCATTGGATATGTTAACAAAATCTGCATAGTTCCAAGAATTATAAATGTGGCAATTCCACAAAATTATAAATGTCTACTTTTTTATCCGGCCAAGGAAGAGTTCCTTACGTACAGTTCCCAATAAAACCTTTCCTTAAGAGCTCGTTAATTCAAGACAGATTGGTAGTTCTCATGGATGAGGACTTTTCTCCACGAATATGACCGTTCGTTATGTATGAGCGACCTTTACCAACCCTTTGCTTCCAAATCTAACCCCAAGGTGATTCCTCTGCCTTCATTTGTTTCTCTGCCCACGAACCAAACCGACATTGTATGGGACGTGGCAATGTCGTCTTCTGCTCCTTCTAAGGAAGACTGTGTGGTTGGTGCTAAGTTCTTGGGTAGACAACTCAGTCTTTACAAGAGGAGGTAGTGGAATCTGTTTAGGGTTTGATCCAGATGCATTTGGGTTGAGATCATCTAACGTAGCGACCCAACCATAAGATAAAGTCATAGGTGCAACGAATAGAATACGTCAGACAGCCTGTAAAATCTGGAACGGAGCTGAAGATGAGAAAAATCTCAACTTCCTCTGCATAAGACATCGGAACAAAGAAAGAACATATAAATAACAATCGTAGTAAAAGACATAAGACGTCAGAACCAAAAAAAAAAAAAATTACTATGGCTTGCTTAAGAAAGAAAAACAAACTATGGGCCTATGGCTTGCTTACGAAAGAATCAGTCCGACGGTTCTTGATGCAGCGGAGGCTGAGAAGCAGTGATGATGATACAGAAACCCTAATTAGAAAATCCTAATATTAGTGAGGAACTGCCTTGTCCTCCAAGTTTTCCAATCTGATATAGTGATATGTAAAACTCCCATTTTTTATTTCGTTTCTATACCATAATCGTTAGTCGTTAAGAGCAAAATAACGATTTTCTTTTTTTTCCATTATACACTATCTTTTGTTTCCCTTCTGTGTCATATTTGTTACCCCAATAATTACATTTTGTATTACATCGTGGGCCGAACGAGTCATTACATTTTCTTAAAAATCAACTTTTAATTATTATTAATTATTAAATAACCCTTTTTAAAAGATATATACATAACATATATACTAACAATGGTAAAAGTAGATTTGAAAGAAAAATTAAAACAATGATTAAAGAAATTGATGCCAAGTAAGTATCTTTTTTTTTTTTTTGTCTCTTGAATATTTTCATTGAAATGAACATCTGACGATTGTTTAAAATGAAAATGATGGTGGATAAAAAAAAGTTAACTATTAAACAAAAACGACGACGTTTTGTTAATCTTCACTTATGATCTCCGATATGCTTTCTAAGTGCGGTCTCCAGACGCCGGCGCGTCCCTTCCTCCGATCTTTTTGCGTCGCCACTTTTTCCGATAATATCTCCGTCAAGTACCGATCAGAGCTCAACGAATCAGTCTCGTTGCTTTTATCTTTATTAACTTTCTTCTCATCACCACCCTCACGGCGATTATGCTGTGACCGCTTCTTGACGGCCGCGGCGTTTGCGTTAGTTTTATCCCCCCGGTGGATCTTTCCTTTATCAGATTTAGCTGCGGGCATGAGGAAATAAATCTTGCCACGTTGGAGCTCAGCTTCGGGAGGTACGACGACGATCTTTGTGGCTGAGATGACGTCACCCTCGTCGTGATCGGACGACGGTGGAGGAGAAGGTTTCTTGAGTACGTGCTTAGGGTGAGCCTTCATGACTTCGCTGGCCGTGATGGTGCCACTGATCTCTTCCACGTGTCCGTTTGAATGAACGATTCTGATCACGTCGAGAGCTCCACACGGTAGAATGCATGCGATGCAACACCGTATTGTCTCCTTCATTCTCTTTGCTGTTGTTTTTGTTTAGTGAATGAACATAAATAACTTCAAAGAGTTTGGTTCTTCTTATCTTGAAAAGAGAGAGAGAGAGATGTTAAAAGGTTAAGTGATCTTGAAGAGAGAAGCTTGAAGAAGAACACTAAATTTAGACCATGTGTGTTTATTATTTAACTATAGTCATATGTCTTTTTGGTGCGTTTATTTATTTATTTTATTTTATTTTATTTTAAGAGTTTGATGTCGTCTTGTAAACTTTTTTATTATTGTATAATGTATATTATTTGTGTGAGTGTGTATAATATATAGTTTTATGGTATCGGTTAGTTGCTCTTTTTCTGCTCTTTTTCAGCGGCTAAGTTTTAGGAATATATGTTGGATTATTCTTTTTATTTGGTATATATTGCTCGATTTTGAACTAACATTTTACCTTAAAGCATATTGATGATTTAAAATTTTCATTTTTTTTAATGAATGAATACGTTGCACCAATAAGAACAGTATAGGGAACTACAAATAGCGACTCGTATAAAATAATCATTGTGATATAACTAAGTGGGGTTGTCCTTTTTGATTGTGATAGGAGCCCATATAATTATGTCTTGAAGTCTAAAAACTATATGTCTATAGATATATGACCAACAAAATAAAAATGAAAAGCTTGTGGTATATATATTCGTTGGGGAAAACATTCCTTTGAACATGAACCATACGAATGAAGATCATGTTTGTATAGAAGATCATTTGAGTAATACCTTAATATAAACAAACAAATAGGGTAAGGAGAAAAAAGATGGAAGCCACATTAACATATAGTATAAATGCATACATATATGAATGGTGGGGAGAGGGAACAAAGGAGGGGTTGTGAGATAGATGAGAATGAGATGGAATGAATAATTGCACCCAACGATGTCGATGTGTGTGTTATAATGTAAAAATTTGAGTACTTTACCTTTTGGATCCATCTTCTATTTGCATTTTCAGGGGACCCCTCTTCTTCGCTATAAAGCTTTCAATTATTTCTTCTTCTTCTTCTTCTTCATTATCTTTTATATATATTTAATTTCGAGTTTTAGGACATTGTCGTTCATCTAGCTAGGCTGGGTGCTTATGGGTAGACACATGTTGCATCATCATTGGGCTCTCCATTCAAATTATACATATATCATATCACCACATATATCACACATCTCTTTCCTACTACAATTCACTAAGTTAAGAAGCCTAGATTACTTTAAAACATTAGTCACAAGTCACAACATAGTCGATATATACATATATCTAGAGCTAATTACTATTACTCAATTCAGATTTTATATTATAGAAGAGTTTACAAAAACTATATAAAAGAAAAGTAAATTATACTAGTACGGGTTCCAAACCCACATAACAACTATTAGAACCAAACTTATATCATGCTAGCAAATTTGTGTTTTTTTTTTTCTTTCTTTTTCCTGTTGTCTTTATCGGTGTTAACTTTTGTTATTCGTTTTGTTGTCGTTAAGTGTCATCAAAAGTCAATTCCAATAAGAAAATAGTTTCAACTTTGGAGATGACATTTATCAGTTTGGATACTTTTCACTGAATCATGATATATATATATATACACGCATCTTGTTTGGATTTCAGATCATCCTCTTGCTTTGGTCATCCTTTTTCGTTGTTCATTACTTTTTTTCGAAGAATATATATCACACAAAAAGTACAAAATCTTTATTTACTAACTTCGCTCGAACTCTCTCATATATAGACTTAACTACAAAACTTAACAAATAATGGACTATTTTTCAGAAAACTTATTTGATTGAAATGATAGAATCTAGATGGACACGTACGCTATGTATATATATATATATATGTATATATAATTGTATGGTTTTTAATAAAGAAGAAAGAAAAGAGGATAATACAAATATAAGAGAAGTGTGTTTTCAATGTATCCGGGAGCAAGATCATGTGGGTTTGCTTTCCTTTTGAAAGTGATTGACTCATTGTGACCTCTCTCACTTTCTCTCATTCTTCTTTCTTTTACATTTTGGTGTTTGGTGGTGTGAACTTCTTCTTTTTCACTTCTTAACTTTTGAGCTGATAGAATAGAAAGTGTTTTACGTAAGATTTTTATCTGCAACGATAGTAACCCTTTTATTGTGCAAGTTGTTCTTTTTAGTTTTGTAGGCTATTGCTAAACTACTGTGATACTATGGATACCAATTTTTAACTATTGTTCTTTTTAACATGTTTCTTTTTTAACATGTTTCTTTGTGCATGTGTTGTCTCATTTTTTAAAAGTAGCTTACAAAACTACTATATGATAATATGGATACCAAAGTTTCTTAAAGTTCAGAAGTGCCCATAAAACATATAGAAACAAGTAACGTTGATGACGGGGATTGAACCCGAACGGACCAATGGTAGGTATGGCATCTTCTGGTCAGTTAAGATGTTCATGAAAAATCAAAAAATTTAGCTCAAACACACACAGCAGCTCAAAGAAACATGTTATAAAGGTTGCCTTAAGAGATAGTAGATACAATGCAAGCTTGAATCCTAATGCAGATGCAAAGATCCAGAATCAAAACCCAAAGCACAGACTGTTCTCCTGACTAACCTCCCAATTGTCTTTTCTACTCACGTAAAGCAACAATAATTCACAAATTTCATAATATCTATAACCATCTTCAGACTGTGTTATGCTTGTTGAGCTTTAGTAGAAGAGACTCAAAGATTAGTATAATAACTACACATTTTCAGAGCCAAACGAGGAGTTTTCTTCACTTGCAATATCAAATTGGTTTTGCAACATGCTAACAATTACATTACTCTGATCAAGATCTGAACTCTGTTTTCAATATCTCCATATCTCCATATCGCCCGAGAAGAGAAGTAAGAAGGTGATTAGATCAGCTCTTACTGTTGCAAGCTAATGTATACACTACAGAGAAGCTTGTTCATATGCGAAATTTTTAATAAATTACATTGCATTTTAAGAAGCAAGATCCCAACTTTATTCCGACTACATTCGTTGAACAAAACCAAACCAATTCCACAATAAATAAAGAGGAAAACTGTGTTTTGCAATCACAAACTTAGCTTTATGATGATCAACTCGCTCTTGGATCCATCCCTTGCTGCCAAACGTAAACAAGCTCATCCCAACCTGTGCTCGCCATTAAACCTTCAACAAGAACACTCATATCTATCCCAACAGCAAACTCTGTATGATGATCATACCTACCCACCAGAGCATCTTCCACCATGTAATCCCAAAGACAAACAGTCATATCATACGAGCAAGAAGCTATCAAATTCCTCCGATGAGGCGAGAACTTCACCTTCTTCACTGCATATCCATGGCCATTAAGCACAGCCAAAGGAACTCTGTAACTCCTAACATCCCAAACCTTAATCGTCTTATCCACTGAAGAAGTAGCTAATATACAATCATCATACTTGTTCCAATCACAGGACAATAACTCAAAATCATGAGCAGGGATGATCATTGTTGATCCAGGTTCTCTAACATCCCAAATCCTTAAAGTACAATCTCCAGAAGCAGAAGCAAACACATCACCATGCTTAGGGTTCCAAGTTGCTTGATAAACACAATAGGCATGTTCTTTAAAAGTCCTGATACTCGCGGGACGATCCATAGCCCAAAGCTTCACCGTATCATCCCACGAGGAAGTGAGAAACGAATCACGCCGCGTCGGATTGTAATCCACAGAGTGAACCTCACGCCCGTGCTCTTGAAATGATCGGATCGGATTAGACGGAGGAGGAAGAGCTGTGTCGTAAATCTTCACTGAGCCGTCACCAATTGCGGCGACGAGTACAGAGTCATGTGACTCCGACCAACAGACGTCGTACACAGCGTCTGCAGTATCGTAAGCGACGGATTCGGTTACTCCGGGAGCTCCAGGAGCGAGCTCGAGTACATGGATCCGGCCGTTTCCGAGGATTCCGAAGTTCTGAGCTGTAGCGACGGCGAGGCGTGACTCGTAGAATGGACTGAATTTCACAGAGTAGCCGTTGAACGGAGCTTTGAACATCGGCATAGCTTCTTCTTCTTCTTCTTCTCCGGCGAGTTTGAGTTTGAGTTCTTCTCGAAGATTCAATTCAACGATCTGATCGGATAACGCCGATTCTGCTCATCGCAGAATTAAAATTTCCAATTATTTTCACACACACAAAAAAAATAAAAAAAATCAGTCACTCTCTGAATCGGGCCGTTTGGGCCGGAGACTAGCCCATTAGTTAGAGGTTGTGCCGAAACGACGTCGGTTGGGGATTCGAGTTAGGGTTTTCTGGGGGTTTGGTTCATACGGGAGAGAAGCTTTCATCGTCGTCTCTTTCTCTTCAATTTCATCGTTTCTGAGACACACAGTGAGAGAGAAATCTAAATTCGAAAAGAGAAGTTTTTGATTTACGAATTAGCTTTCAATGGAAGAGATCACGGAAGGAGTGAACAACATGAACTTGGCCGTTGATACCCAGAAGAAGAATCGGATTCAGGTTTCCAACACTAAGAAACCATTGTTCTTCTACGTCAATCTCGCCAAGGTAAATTTAAAAACCCTTTTGAATGAGAGTGTTGATTGATTCGTATTTAGGTTAAAATCTATGTATTCGAGCTGTTCCTGTTCTGAGTCTCTATGTCTTGGAATTAGTGTGATAGTGTGATTGTTCATGTAAAGTATAGACTTTTATGAGTTTATCTCTATTCATAGTAACAGTTTAAACTGTGTAAATGGGTTTTTGCTACTGCTCTCTGTTTGTTGTGTGGCTCTTTTATGAATGTTTGTTCCTTAGATTTATGAACATTGTTTTGCTCCTGAGGTTGATTAACTGACATTGTTTGGTTTTTTGGAACAGAGGTACATGCAGCAGTACACTGATGTCGAATTGTCTGCTCTTGGAATGGGTAATGCTGGCTTCTCTGTTTATGATTCTTGTTTGTGAATCAAGGATTTAATGTATGGTTTAACCAATGTAACTGAGTTCATTAAATTCGAAGATTCTAGAAAAGCAGTTTCCTTTTATTGTCATGAGATAGAATCTATGTGACCTTGTCTTATCTTATCTGAGCTTTCTTTATTGGAAGAGATTTGTTCTGTGTTTTTCTCATAAAACATTGATTTGTGTAATGTGCAGCCATTGCTACTGTTGTTACTGTCGCTGAGATATTGAAGAACAATGGCTTTGCTGTTGAAAAGAGTAAGATCTTCTTAATTTTGATTGAGCTTGTGTTAACAGATGATATTTGAAAGATTCAGTGACTAAGTTTGGCTAATCTGGAAATTTCTTCGTCTTACAGAGATCATGACCTCGACTGTGGATATCAAGGATGATTCAAGGGGTCGTCCTGTGCAGAAAGCCAAGGTATCTTTTTGAAGAATATCAATTTCAACTTTCACAAATTTATTCATGAAATTACTTAGGCTGTGGGGATTTGAAGCTTCATTCTATGGATTTTTTGTCCTGTGAAATTGGAAGTGCTACATTGTGAGATAAATTTGTGGTTTTAAAACTTTGTAGATCGAGATCACACTTGGAAAGTCTGAGAAGTTTGATGAACTAATGGCTGCAGCCAATGAAGAGAAGGAGGCAGCAGAAGCTCAAGAGCAGAACTAAATCGTTTCTTAAAAGCTTTTTTTGGTTCAGTGATCTTATTATAATCTTCGTTTCCCTATCTCTCTGCTTAATTAAAAAGACACTTTTATTTGTTTTATTTCGTTAATTTTTGGTTCACATCTGAAAATGCTATCTTGGATTTTGTTCTCTGTACCTGTGAACAATTTTTTCTATATGAGGATCGTAGGAAGTAAAAAAAATATGACTTCGTTGCATAGCATATTCGAGACCTTAATTGGGTCAAGTTTTAAAATTAATTTGTTTCTATTAGGATAATTGTTAAGTTGTCAAATCCAGTCCATTGAAAATATTAGTGGTGCATTTATAAACAAAGTGGGATGTGGTTTTAAGGATGACAGATAATAATTATCTATTGGGATGGCATAACAAATGCTAACCACATCCTCATCATATCTAGATATAGATATTGACATGATGGGGTTTGTGGTTATGATTTGTTATTACTTGCTAACTAATCACTCTTGTTCAAGTTCTAAGCACCAAAAAAACTGTAACAACGTATATTCAAGTTCAATAAGATTTGACCAAAATAAAAGTTGTTTCTTTTGTCAAAATCAAAAACAAAAATAAGTACATGATCAAACATATTTGGATCCATATGTGACATCACCGGTTGGTGCTATAATTTGTTTGATTCAAACTTAAAAATCTAAAGTACGTACCTAGAAACTACAACAAGTATTATAGTTCTTTAAACCAAAAAAAAAAGTAAGAAAAAAGTATTATATAGTTCAATATGACTAAAATGTTGTAAAATATAAAACGAAACCAAGTTGTCAAAAAACATTCAACCCTTAATTCTCATTAGTAATTGCTGTATGGGATTCCATTGCATGATGATAATAGCTTTTTGACTTTTACTGTGTTTAATTATTATGTCTGAAGAAATTAGTCTAGGCTATTTGATTTTTGAGTGATTATATTGGATTATATGATAATGGACAAAACTGAAATTAAGAGAATGATAGAAAAATAGAGAAAGAGAATAGTCATAGGGTTATCTAAAACAAATGAATGAAAAATCACTCTTAATAAAAGAGAGAGAAAAAAAAATAGTTACTAAATTTCTAATAGCTTAATTTCATCTTGTCTAACTTACTTTTGATTTTATTTTTTAAGATTTAGTAATAGCAACAAAAAAAAAAATCAATAGTTGGCTAAACAAAAAAAAAATTAAAAATCAATAATTGGCATTTGGCACTTATTAGCATGCAAATACGTTAATGAGGGGGGCAACGTCGCAACGGTGTTTGAAAGCAGCCTCTGCTGATTACGAGTGTTTGTTTAGTTAGCCAATCGTTTTATCCCTTTATACTAAACACACACACACACAAAAACAAAAACTTTACTAACCTCTCTCGTGTGATGAAAATGTTACTGTTTTGGTTGGTTCTTTTTCTCTATAGTAGAGATAACTATTAGAAAAAATATACAAATTTTGCATATCAAATGTCAAAACTTTATATATGTAATTACTTGTGTAACAATATCCAAAGCTATCCGAAGTTATGAAGACAAGTGTACACTTTTATTAGAAGAGGAAAAAGAAAAGACTACTCTCTGGTCCAAAGTAAAGGTATATATATTGATTGAAATAACCAAGTTTTATATTCATTAGGAGTGATCATTCTTAAATTATCCAACCGATCCTTATTATAAAAACTTTAAATGATTGAAAATGATTTGATTTTAGGAGGTTGCTCCAAAAATTCTTTGCTTCCATCATTCTCTAATCTGTCGGTCCACATCCTTAAAAATCATTCCCACGAAAAATGCAAATTAACAAGTGAAGTGAGTATTATAAAGAAATGTATTCCTTTATATATAATACTATGTTCAATATGGTACGGTACTAATAAGTGCTCAATTATATAAGGTCGGTCTCGGTCACAAGAAATGTCTGAATTTTGGTTTGTTCCGGTTTAAATGTGGTTAAATACCCTCTTGGCCACCCTCTATTAAATGTGCATATAAAGGCAAAGAAGATCTTTGACCAATACAAGTAAAGAAGAAGGAAGAGCTAAGTGAAAGAAAGAAGAAGAAGAAGAGTCCAAATGCACCAATCACCTCGTGACTAAACTTCATCTTCATCTTCCTCTCTCTCTCCGTCATCTTCACGGCACACCAATACTCACACAAAAAAAGAAAGAAAGAAAGAAAGAAAAAGCTTACCCTTCTCTCTCTGTTACGTTTACTCAAGTCTTCAGTCTCCTTTTTTAAGTTTTAACTCTCAAGCCTCTTCCTCTCCTTTTTCTCAAGCGTCTCTCTTCCTAGCAAGTTAGTTTACTTTCTATTCTTGCTTCTTTCGATCTCTGTGCTTTTCTTCCCGGTAACGTTATTCTCAATCCTTGTAGCTTCTAGTTCTAGGCTTTTTGTTTTCCTGGAATTTGGTTGATGATTGATTATAATTCTACTATTACTCTGCTTAATTACATCGATTATGCAATCGTTTAAATATTCCTAATTGTGTCTAGTACTCTCACTCAATTGTGCAAATCCTTTATAATGATTGATGATGTCACGGGGAGACTGAATTTTTGATATTATTGCTAGATTTTCAAATTTATTATGCGGTGTTGCGTAAATATATTTATTTTATTAAATTGAAGTTTCTAGTAGTAAAACAAAACAAAAATCTTTTTTGTTTGTTTGTTTCCACCAACTTCTTCACATTTTGTGGTTTTTGTTTGGACATAATTCAAGATTACTGAACATTGTTATGTTTGGTTTTTTTTTTTTTTTTGTCAGATCTGTTCTAGTAAACTGGTGTATATCAATGAGTTCCATTGGTCTGTGAGCCATATCCTAAGAACTTAACTGAACACTGCTTGCTATGACGGAGAGGAAACTGAACTTTAACGCTCCTCTTCTTTCAACAAGGCGGATGCAGAACACAACAGCCGTCTCTGTTCGTAGGAACAAGAGTAATAACTTCATTGATTATGACTCCAAGACAAGTGAAAGTCCTTCCGTTTCAGTTCTTGTCCCTGAGATGATGGGTTTAGATCAGTTTACTGAACCTGTCTCTGTTCCTTTCACTTGGGAGCAAGCTCCTGGGAGATTAAGGGGCAATGATTTGAGACCACAAGTCTGTGACTTGACCCAAGAAGAAGAAGTCCTTAAACCATGTCTTCCACCGGGTAAAGCCATTGATGGAAACATGACAAGACTGCAGAGTTCAAAGGGTAAACAAGTTGAAGAACCAGAGGATGATGAAGATGATGTGTTTTCTGATGCTCGTGATACACTTTCTCCAAAAGACTCGTTTTCTTTTAACAACAGCATCATAAGTGGTGTGAGTGGATATAGTGGTGTTGAGGCCAAGAAACCACTAAAACTTTCTGAGGATACTCAATCTCGGGATTTCATGATGAGTCGGTTTTTACCAGCTGCCAAAGCCATGACTGTGGAGCAGTCTCATTATGCTTCCAATCGCAAACCATCGAGTTTTATGCCTGAGCCAACGATACAGGTAAGAGAGTTAGTACCGGGGGAGAAGCAACAAACTCCTAATAGGTATGATGACGAGTCTATAGTCCCATCTTATTATTACCACCAAGACATTGATGATGAAGAAAGCATTGTGGATGAGGAAGTAGCTTCTGAGTATGCCTATATTTCAAAGAGAGGTTGTGGGATGTTGCCACAATTGTGCTTTAAAGAGTCTCTAAGCATGTTGAATACAGTACCTGGTTTAAAAGCCAAGCACAACTCTCCAGTAACATCCTCAAGTCATGATCTAGTGAAGTCAAGCAAGGTTTCTCAACTTAAATCTCGATTCCAAACTGTAAAAAAGGTTCCACTCCTGTCCTTTGAACTCCTATTAGTCCCTTATAGATACTATTAGGAACTCACTGACGTTTAGCTCTTTTACATTTTTCCAGCTGGCTCTTGATTCAGTTTCTAAGCACAAGTTGAGTGGTAAAGTTCAGTCACCGGTTCATCAAAGCATTGGGAAGAAGTTCAACTCTGAATCAAACTTGCTTTCTGCTGCAAACAGGTCTTCATCTCCTTACAGACACACTCGGTGTATGTCACCTTTCCGCAGTACAGGCAACAGTTCTCCTTTCCACCCTGTGGGTTTCCCTGAGACTCGTAAGGAAACCGAGAACCTGCGAGCTAACAGGCTGAGCAAGCATACTAGAAACATAAGCATGTCTCAGGAGTTACTCTACCAAAAAAGCAATGATTCCACCAGCTCACTCTTGGAGAAGACAGTATATGTTGACACAGAGAATGATCCCATGACTGAAGATCAGCGTAACTCAAATGTCATGATCTTTCCAGAAGAAGCAGACATGGCAAGAAAGAAAAAAGACGGCAATCCTGACCTTGAAGCTTTTGAAGATATAAGTATCAGAAGAAGTGGTGAAATGGTGAATGGAGATGAGTTAGAAAAGATCAATAGTGGTTCAGATTGGTCACTTCTTGCACCACCATCTCCCAAAAAGCCTTCTGAATCTTGGCTTTGTCATAATCTGCCTTCAGTAGCCTCTCAGATCCCTTCACGTAGATATTCATTCAACCTCCAAAAGCAGGATCTTACAGAAAACTACAGAGATGTTACCAAGTGGGAAACTATTGTTAAGACTTCCTATATGCACAGAGATCATATGCGGTATTCTGAAGTATGCATCTCTCATTTTCGCATATAGAATATGCTTAAGAAAGAATCAGCTAGCCTTATTTTGTATTTACGTACTTCATTCTATTGCAGGAACTGATTGCTCACACGTCTCATCAATCCAAAACTTGGGCTTGACGCTTCTCTTAAGACATGGCTTCCCCTGGACATCAGGTTTATACTTTATACATACGGTTCAGTTCTATTAGCACTAGTGTGATTGGTTTATGAACCTTATGAAATATACACTCTTGACTGATATACATGTGCAGCTTCAATATTTGTGAGTTTACCTGATAGATGAACCTGAGTTCTTGGTAAAAATGCTCTAAACCGATTCAGATTAAAAGCTTCTCTTACTAACTTAAATTTATGATCACACTCTTGAATTTTCACTTTCTTAACTGACTTGTTTTTATTCATTGAGGTGTTTTAATCTGCATCTAATGAAAAATGTCACAAAGAGTACTAACTCTAATTAGCCAAATAGTAAAGCTCAGGATGAAGAAAACAGTTAACTAAAGGAAGGCTGAGACTGAGATACAATTTCCATTAAGCTCATCTCTTGCTTTACATATATATACAAACTATATTATGAGCAATCAACCAAAATTGGCTCTATGACCAGCAAAAATCAACTAAATTGCATGATATCTCACTCAAATTTTGCTTGTTTTCTTCTCTCACCTTCCTATCACTCACATTACACACTTATATATACACAGACACACTTTACATAAACATAGAACAAGAATAACGAATAAATAATCAATAGTAACAAAAGAATGTAGTGTATATTCTTGTTCTCAGCCTTCCATTTGTCTTACTATTAATTATCACTTATCAGATGGCATATACAATGCTTCTTCTACTACAACTTCTCCGTGTTTTAGTTTCTCCAGCTCCGGTCTGAGTTCCTTGTTGCAAAACTCTTCATACTCTTCTCTGTCTCCTCCTTTCTTCTTCACCTCCACCACCACTAGAGATGAAGTCAGCTCAAATATCTCAGCCCCAATTGTCAAAGGCCCTTTTGCTCCTTCTCTGCATCCTTCTAATCTCAGACTCCATTCTTTCTTCCTCACTGTAAAGCTCACCACTTTTGCAATCTCTTCAAGCTTTGATATGATCTTTGAAACAGGAGCTCCTGATATAAACCTGGTCCCTTCTCCTCCTTCTTCCTCAAACAAACCAGACAGATCAAACCCGGAAGAGAAAGATATAATGTCAAACGCGTTTAAACTCGCGGGTCTTGGCATTGACCCTATCCCCATACGCTTCACATCAAACTCTGCATCGCTCTCTGAAACTGTCGAAGACCGGCCAGACGATGATGCCTCTTCCTCCTCATCTTCATCTTCCCTACACAATTTATCATCTTCAATATAGAACTTGATATGTTTGAAACCTTTTTTGAACCATCTGTTCTTCATGATCTCGGGTATAGTAATCCGAGTATCTGGATTCGTATCAAGAAGCCGAGTCAACAACCGAACAAGATCAGATGAAAACCAACGAGGACACCGGAACTCTCCTTTGTAAATCTTTTTGTACATAACCATTATGTTCTTGTCGTAGAAAGGAATGTGACCAGCCATCAACACGAACAAGATCACTCCACAAGACCAAACATCAGCTTTGGCTGCGTCATACCCTTTTCGAGTCAAAACCTCGGGTGCAATATAGGCTGGAGTCCCGCAAAACGTGTGGCAGAGCCCGTCCTGTCTAAGCTGCTCTGCCACCGCACTGAGACCAAAGTCAGAGACTTTAAGGTTCCCTTTGTCGTCTAAAAGAAGATTCTCCGGCTTAAGGTCACGGTGGTAAACACCGCGTCCATGGCAGAACGAGACAGAGGAGATCAGCTGCTGGAAATATCTTCGAGCCGTTTCCTCCGGCAATCTACCTTTAGCCACCGCGTTAAATAACTCACCGCCTCGGACATACTCCATCACGAAGTAAATCTTTGTCTTCGTCGCCATGACCTCGAATAGGTGAACGATGTAAGGGTGACGAACACGGCGGAGGATCGAGATTTCCCGTTTAATATGAGCAACCAAACCGCTCTTCATGATCTTCTCCTTGTCAATAACTTTAATGGCGACTTTATCTCCGGATTTTATGTTTTGAGCTAAATAAACCTTAGCAAAGCTTCCGTGGCCGAGAAGTTTCCCTAGCTCGTACTTCCCCATGAGGATGTTGTTTCTGGGGCTCCTAGGACTCCTCGGACTCTGTGGGCTGCTGTTACCATCTTTGTCTGTTCCCTGTATACCGATCCGGCCAAGAAGATCCGCCACGTATCGTAGAGCATACGGTTTTGGCTGCGGTGGTGGTGGCGGTGGGGGCTCTAGGACGGCGGTGGTGATGACCACCAGTGGTGGTAAATGAGCCAAGGCTTGAGCCATCCGTGACCAAAGAAAGAAGTTTTGATTGGTTTGGGGTTTTGTATTATTAATTTGGGGTTTTGGTTGGTTAGTTTGTTTCTTCCGTTTGAGTCTCCTATCCTCCTTGCTTGTTTGGTTGGTTGGCCGAACGTGTAAACGACGAATAAGAAACAGAATGAAAAAATTATAAAATAGGATTTGGTTGTTTTTGGACGGTTGTTATTGTTAATGTTTGGCCTACCTAATTTTTTGTCCTGTTTTATAACGGTTTTTGGTTTGAATTATTATTAGTTTATTACATGTGCTTTGCTACAATTTGATATGGTCTGAATATAATTTATGGGAGTTTCTTTTTTTTTTTTTTTTTATCACTAATCCGTCTTTATATTTGCCAGCATATTTACACGTGTGTATAATGAATTCTTGTACTATAAGATATCTAATAAAGCATCAATATATATTCAAATAAAGAGTTAACTAACTTAATTAGCACGCGATACACCAAGACAACAGTGTTTAAAAAATTGATTTGCTATATTATATAGTATGAAGTTTATTCAGCTTAAAAATGAAGTTATTTACATGATATGCTTAACTTTCGATGTGTTTTTATGTCAACGTTTGGTGTACATTTTCGTTATGACTTATGAACAATTAGGATGATTATTGTATGATTAGGAAGATGGTTTCTTTGTTAATATATGATTAGGATGATATTTATCTTAATTATTTGGGTTTTAAATGTTTTATTTCATAATTTATTTAGATTAGTAATCAAATTAGGTCAATAAAACAAGATTTTTGGATGCTAAAATATCATCAAGTTGCGATTATTTCAATTTCAATATACAACCAAATTAGTTGCACAGTGGTTCCAATACTAAACTACTTTCCGACTGTATATATTGAGTCTTAAATTAGTCGCAAATTTAAACATTCATTTGTGACTGTATTGTAACTGAAAGAAGTATTACGTCTGATTATTAAAAGTTGCTTATTAACGACTACATTTTGCAGTCATAAAATGGTCGTAAATTTGCGATTTTATTTTAGGACCAATATATTTAGCGACCATTTTTTAGCGATCATATGTTATAGTCGTTAAGTAGTCACGAAGTAGGTGTTTTGCGACCATTTTATGATATTACTCGGAATCGCAAATGACGTGTTTTCTTGATAAGATATTGGAATGTTTGCAACTCGAGCAAAAACGGTTATTTAAATCTAGTAATGGTGTCGACGACTAGCAAATCCAAGTTGACGATGATTTGAAACCATTGTTTCGAGCATGACGTCCGATAATAGAGAGAGCTTATCAGCAGTACCAAAAGGTATTAGATCAGCAGATCATAATAGCCATCATAGATATTTTAACAACATCCCTACCTTTTTTGCTCGGCTTATCCATTCTTATCGCACATCTAACTACAAATTTTAAATAACCTTTTCGTTGTGACAACCTAAAAATAACAGTATGAATTAGAAATGTACGAAATGGTATTTGTGGGTAACACGTGTTGCTGAGTTGGTGCTTACACAAGTTCGTGGACTTCACATCGCCGACCAAATCCAAACACAAGTTCAGTTCTTTCTAGTAATAATATTATTTCAAAGTTATATATAACCAAATCAACGTGGTCACGAATTGACGTCAAGTACATTATCCAAATTTAGTTTTCTACTTTTTATATATCGTTCTTCGTTATCATGTTTTCTATATAAACTCTTACGCAAACAAAGTCTTGTGGATTAGCTAGCTTATTATATGTGAGTTGTTGCTATCATTTGAATATCTCAAAGTGCTTATGTTTACACTTGCGGAAAAGAATACACACTCCTTGAAGACTTGAAGTGTCCTTTATTTAACCCTATCCATAAGCATTATCAAGGAAGAACACATAAGCAAAAGTCACTACTAACTTTAAACCGACTCTTTTATAAATTACAATTTTTAAACGAACAATATATAAATATTTCATATTTATTGGGTACACTTGAGAATTTTATAATATGATGTTGCATTTATCGAATATCAAAAAATTTCACGATATACTGTACTAAAAAGTGGACTCATTGCACTGCACATAATAAAGTTTACTTATTGGGCCTTTTAGTAATAAATAAGCGGTCCAATATATAAAACGACGACGTTGTGGAAACTATATCATCGTTATTTGAAATAAAATCCCAATCAATAAAACTATGTCGTTTTTAAAATACATAACAGCCCAACTGGGTTTCTAATTTGGTGGATCTTAAGTTCGGGTCGCAATTCGATTATACACAATTTTGGAGAACCCTAAAAAGTTCCCTTCTTCCCCCCCCCCCCCCCAAATTGATACTCCGTTCTTGCGATTGGGATTCGAATTCCGTTAACCATAGTCTCGAATTGATCTGAACAGCTTCCTATGGCTCCGAAGAAGTCTGAAGGAATCGCTTTACTATCTGTTTACAGTGATGAGGATGACGAAGATATGGAAGACGCCGAGGAAGAGGAAGAAGAAGAGGAGCAGAGAAATCAGGAAGAGAGTGGAAAACGAATCGAAGAAGATCAGGTAGAAGAAGCGAATTATATGGATGAAGAGAGAGGAAGAGGAGGAGAAGATTCTAGAACGCCGGGGTTGTTAGATGGTGGTGGAGCTTCTAGTGCTCATGCGACGCCTCGTTCACTTGATAATGATGAATCACCGAGAGGTGACTGGAGTAATCGAATGATTGGTGAGTCTGATGGTGACAGAGCTGATGATGCTTCAGGGGAAAGTAGTGATACGTTATTGGATCAGTTTCTTCCGCCTCCACCGAGGGAGAAGTGCTCCGAGGAGCTGCAAGTAAGTTTCTTTTATGATGATTCATTGTTCTCATTTTGAAAGTTTAGGTTTATGTTTTTGGGTTTGGGTCGATTTGCAATTGTTTTTTGGATTATATTGAAATGGCTTTATAAGAACTCTTTAGTGTGTTATTTGGTATCTCTTTGTATTTTTAGTTGGAAGTAACATTTCTCTAAGCTGATTAGTTTGTGATCCAATTAAATCTCTGTGGAGCTGCTAGTAAGTTCCTTTTAGTGCTTTACTGTTCTAGTCTAGAAATTGAAGTTGATGGTTTTGAGTTTTGGGACGATCTGCAATTTATACTGAATCTTTGCTTGATGAGGTTTATAGACATGAATGTAGGCAATAAGTAAAAGTTTTTAGTGTATTCGTTGAGGACCTCAACTTGAGGTGACTTGGTCTGATACATATTTTTGTATGGGTTTGCAGAGGAAAATAGATAAGTTTCTGAGCCTTAAAAAGATGGGGAAGAGTTTCAATGCAGAAGTGCGGAATAGAAAGGAATACAGGAATCCAGACTTCCTATTACATGCTGTAAGTTACCAAGACATTGATCAGACAGGTTCCTGTTTCAGTAAAGATGTATTCGACCCCAATGGATATGACCCAAGTGACTTCTGCGATGCAATAGGTAACTCCACTTTATAGTAGCTTCTTCCTTTTTTGTTCTCTTTTATAGTAAGATTAAGAAGAGCAAGCTGAATCTATTTCTTCCATTGTTCCTCTCCTTGAAGTCTCTTGTGTCAGTATGAAGCATCTTTGATATATTTTTGCTATAGTTTTGATACTCAGTTCAGTATTATGCACTCATTATAACTTAGTATTTCACCATGTAAAATAGAGACAAGGGTCGCTAGTTATTTACCATATTCCTCGTCCTGCATATTTCATGATTTATAATAATCCTTAGCTATGTGTTAATAACAGAAGTTGACATGAGGCACGAGAGAGAAAGGAAGGAGCAAGAAAGCAAGAAGAACCAAAAGCTTGACTTCGTTTCTGCTGGTGCTCAACCTGTGGCGGTTTTTGTTGCACAAAAGCCTAACATCCCCATTCCAGGTGTGTATAAATAAGTAGGTATCAGTTTGGTTTGTTGTATATATCTCAGCTTCAACTCTGCAAGATTTGATGGATTTTTGGAATTGGGAATTTTTTTCAGGTATTCCAGCTTTAGTTACTAGTGGATTGCCTTCTGTACCAACTGAAATCGCTGCTCGTGATGGTAGACCGAACAAGAAATCCAAATGGGATAAGGTTTGACTTTGTTATCAGATCAAATATCTAGAATGAGACTCTGATGATTCCGGCGTACTTAGTTCTTTGCTTATTTCATTTATGTGTTTATGATAATCAGGTTGATGGGGACGTAAAGAATCCTCCTCTAGCAGCTGGGACTCAGGATTCTCGCTCTAATGCATCTCTTGTATCTGCTGCAAGTGCTGGCTCTGGATACGCAGCTTTTGCGTAAGTTGTACTTTCTATAGTTTAATTCATAAATGTATAGAATATTTAGCTTCTCCTCAGTGGATGAGTCCGAGTTGATCATTTGATAGTTAATCAAAGTAAAAAAACTTTTTATATAACCATACAGGCAACAACGGAGACGAGAGGTGGAAGGACGGAGATCTTCCGAGAGGAAATTGGAGAGAAGAAGTTAAGACATAGCCAGGACGATGCTGTTATATGTTGTGATTCTTGTAGCAAGAAATTCTATAGAGGTTCTAGTTCAATGTTTCATAGCGAGTACAAACTTAGAACCAATGATATACAGTGCCTTCATTCTTTTTTGTACTAACGGAAAATTTCAGACCAAACACTATTGTTTTAATTTCAAGGATCAAAATTTACACATACACTCGGGACATCTCGGCTGTCTATAAATGCTGCGTCCGTAAGGTCTAAGACGAAACTTCTGACCTTCTTCTACCATTTTTCTCACACGATCTTCGAAGATCTTCCACTTAATTGTTTCGCTGTCTGATAAGATTGCAGCAAGCCTCTTCTTGTTAGGCCTCAATGTTGGCGCCTGACCATTCCCGTAGTATGTTCTAAATCCAGACACTAAGGAAGATAGTTGACTCCCAGAATCAGTCATAGCAAACACATCTGATGCTGCACAAGCTATGAAATCCAGAGCAGCTAGCTGCAAAACAGATCCCGAAACATTGAATAAGTTCGGGCAGAACAGAGAAAGTTGAGAAAAAGTAAGTTTGAGATTGTTAAAACTTTTACCTGAGAAGAGAAGTTCTTAAATGGCGCAAGTTCTTGAGGTGTAAGGAGAGTTTCTTTGGTCACGATATTCGGGTATAGTCTTGTTAAAGGTAGCATACGAGAAGAGCCTCCATAGATTTGAGAACCAGCCAAGTATATAGATGTTCCTCTTTTGAATCCAAGACCAGCAAGAACTAAAGTTGCTTCCTCTGGTGTTAATGGACACTTACCCGTTTTTCTCAACTCTTCCGGAGAAACAGACCTTAAAAATAAGAGACAAAACTTGATTCGGTTAAAAGAACATTGAAGAGGGAAAATGAAGAGTTGTTCTTTGTATTGTTTCTTACTTGGATTTCTTCAAACGTTTGAGTAGAAGAGGGAAATGCTCTTCTCGGTATACCTGAAGCTCTTTACGTTCGATTTCTCCTCCTCCAAAATCGCAGAGAGAGTAAGCAACCATGTCTTCCTCAAACCTTAAATGTAAAGCGAGATACTTTAATGGGTTTTCTTCTCCTTTGACAGTATTTTTTGCCTTGGATTCATTAAACAATGCTTCTCCCAATCTGCTATGCGATGTTTTGAATCTTCTTATCCGTTTCACCAATAGAGATCCTGCTTCTTGAATCTTGGGCGCGAATTTCAGCGCGTGAAAGTTGCATTTACATCGTAATCTCTAAGAACCAAGAAAGAAAACATATCATTTCTAAGAACCAAATTGAGTACTCTAACTATGTGCATCATCTTATATATCTGTACCTGAACATCAAAAGGCAATGGATCAAATCCGAGGCGATTCCCGTATCCAAAAAGATGGACCATTCCATACTTCTTTAACAATGGAAGAACGTGCTCAATGTAATCGACTGGCTTTGCCTCTTTTACAAGCTCTGTGTCAGTAACCTATGAAGAAATAAACAGACATTATGATTTTGCAAACTCCAATACATTAAACTGGAGAAGATTAAGAGAGAATGCAAAAACATACCAAGCTAAGATTCTTGTTATCAGTAGATTTTAGATGTTGAGGAAGATCCTTCACTATATTCACCTCATCTTTCAAATACTCGATAAAACTATCTTCTTGGTATATATCACCGAATTGGCTGCAATGTACTCAAAATCAAGTAATCAGCAAGAAAAGTCTTAATATGAGTTTTGAAGTCTTGATGAGTTTGAGATACCTAGGATCTTTCCATACATTGCTGTAAAGAAACCGAGGAAGAACAAGTGTCGCGTTGAGCAAGGCAGCAACTGCAACAGCATTACAGATCTGCAAGAAACTAACACAATCACTACATATATACATACTTTCTTGATGAATCAAAAATCTAATTATTAGTTTGGTAATATACTTACAGCCACACGCTGTTGATTAAGGCCACCATTTGCACTAACCATGACGTAACCATTGTTTAATTCTCTAGACCTCTCTAATGCCACAGCTGCTTTGTTATCATCAGCACAAGGCTTCCACTGTGATGACTTTGAAGATCGTTCCTCCCGGAAATTTGGTGCATCGGGTTTGAACTCATTCTTGTAACACAAATGGAAAACAAGATTAATAAAGATTCAAACACATATATAACAAATCTAATATTTTACATTTTCACTAACCTTTGCAAGAGAAACCGAAGCTAAGTTTAGAAGACGGCTATACATTTGCACTGGTGAGGAAGCATCTTGAGCTCCATCATTCTTTGTTTACAAAACACGCAAAAGGGAATACAACCCGATAAGAAGCAATAACAATTAATGGAGCCTGTACGTATAAAGAAGATAAATTGTTTTTTCAAACCTTATGCAGGGTGACATTGCTCAACCTTGAAATGTCTTGCACAGCAGGGGCACTACTATCTGAACGAAAGATCGAAACCATGATTGAATCGATACAGAAAATGAAACCGGTGACTGAGATCATCAGAACTATAGACTTGAAGTTCCTACGAAGCCATGAATGTTGCTTCTTCCAAGAGTAACTAAACTTGTTGCTACTTCCACTGCTTTGATCATCATGTTTAGATCCTTGAGCCTTGGAAACTTCACTTCCATATATCCTTCTACCAAGTAACAGATCATTTCCAGATAAAGAATCCAAACTTCTCCTCCCAAATTTCTCTTCTTTATCTACGGTTTCAGGTCGAGGACTTCTTGGTGTTCCTTGTTTCCCCATTAATCTACACGATCTCTCTCTCTCTTCTCTCAGCTCATATACTATTAGGGAAATGCAAAAATTAATCAAGAGCTCTCTCGATGTAAGGGAACCAATTAAGGATTTATTGAGCCAAACAATAAAATATAACAATTGGTGGAAAAAAGTGTGGAGAAATCCAGACAGATCAATTTAATTCTAAGTGAAGCTAACATAGTTGTTGAGGAATCTCAGTTTTTTTTAATCTATGGGAAGAGTAAAACGCAAGGCAAAAAAAAAGGTTGAATAAAAAAGAGAATAGCCACGAAATAAAAACCTTAAAGAAGAAGTTTGGGTATGGAGAGAGGTACTTGGCAACAAATTACACACCAGAAGAGATAGCTTCTGTTCTTCTGCTTTGTCGTTCGTCGATTGTTGCCGATCTCCATGACCGAACCAGAATCTTCTATATCTTTTATTTATGCCTGTGTTAAAATAAAAATACCTAGATCATATAAATCTGTCAGGAATCTCAAGAAATTACCATCCTTCTATAATTATAATTATATTTATGCATGTTTTTTACATCCATATTTTTCAAGTAATTTACATCAACTAAATTAGTTTCAAAATTTGTGAATGTATTCTTTTATAATTATGATGATTTTCTCTAATTTTGTAGAAAACCAATTTATTCCTTTTTCTTATTAAATTAATAGTTTCATGCTTATTTTTGATAAACTATCTAAAAGTAGTAAGAAGAAAAACTGTTACCTTTACATGTTTTTAAATAAATAATGCTGTATATTTTATGTGTATTTAATAAGTGATACATCAGTTTCTTATATAAGTAATGAAGAATTAATGCATGATTTAACGTTTTTAACTGAAAAAACTTTGATAAATAAGACATGGACCTTGGAAATCTGGAATGACTTGTGACGCAAACTTGTTATCTAAATGTTTATATAAAAATGTTAGATGACCAAAACAATCAACAATCCGTTGTAGTCTAGCTGGTCAGGATACTCGGCTCTCACCCGAGAGACCCGGGTTCGAGTCCCGGCAACGGAGCTTTTTTTTCTTTTTTCTTAATCTCCCTTTTTTGCTTGATTGCGTAGAATTAAATCAAGGTTCTTTCGAAAGAAGGTGTAACGAGAAGTTAGGTACGTATGTCATGTCTATTACAGAGTGTGGAAACTATATTTTAGAGGAAGCTTGGTGATATGATTTAGAAATCCAATGGGAGATGATGGTCGAGTTTTCAACTCTGCTCAAGTTCACTCATTTTAAGCTTTTACATTCACAAGAGAAGACAATAGTAATCTATATATAATAGCAAACCCACTTTTTGTTTACTGCTGATGTCATCTTTTGAATATAACGGTTCAGATTGTTTTTCATTTGATCTAAACGTTACTGTTTAATCTCTTAATATATAAAAGCTAAAAATGTGTCTTTTTAAAATGATGTGTTTTTTAAATGTGTCTTTTTAAAATGATGTGTCTTTTCATAAAAACCCCTGTAATTTAATCAATGCAATATTTCACCGTCACACCCTTTTGTTCCATATATAAATATTCTACAGCTCTTTGTTTTTATTAAAAAAACTATTGATTGTTTTACTTTATTTCATTTACAAAGTTATTTTCCTGAAACAATTGTTTCTTCAAATTTTGTTTTTTCCAATTCTATTTGACTTTAAATTTTCTTAGCCATTATCATCTAAAGGTATTAATTGTTATTACCTCTTCGTTAATTAGTTGCTCAAACCCACTTTCTATGGTTGCTGAGATCATCGTTTTAATGGATTAGATTGTTTCCGTTATGTCATCTAACTGTTTATATTTGTTAATAAATCCCAAAAGTTGCAAAGTTTTATACCCAACAATTGTGTTTATTCGTCGTACCCATAGCTTAAAATTTTCGCACCTGTTATTTTTTCACACCTCTTTGTTTATATATATAGATTTCTCTGGATCTTGAAAATAGATTTTGTTTCTCTGAGTAATGTTTCTCTGACTATTGTTTCACACCTCCGAGATTTAAAAAATCTGAATTTTTTTTTTCGATTTATTAGTCTTCGTTGATTAACCATCTTCGTTTAAATATGACTGGTTTATTTATTGATTTCCTTATCCAACCTCTGTTTGGTGTCGGTTTTTCATCTTATACATGCATTGATCATATCTTCGATGTGTTGATCTAGGTAATTAATTTTGACTATCAACCTATTTCTCTTATTACTTTTTTGTAAATTTCAATAGAATAATGATTTGAGATTTGCTTTATGTGGATACCTTTCATATATCTTCTTAACATTGTTCTCTTCTTGTCACTGAATCGATTTCTGTATTTGCAACAAAATTATTAATTGATTAATTTAACTTCAAAAAGGTATAAAACTCATATAAAATGTAGTAACATGGCCATAGATTTACACTCAAACATCATCTGGTTTGTTTTGTTTCATCTTCCTCATTTTATTTTATATTTTGATAAGCCGTTAAACTTATAATTTTCTACTCCCTTTTTTATTGTTTGATTAGTGACTTCACTAAATTTTTATTGTTTAATTATACTTCTAAATTTCTACAAGAATCGGTTACAAATCATTGTTTCAAATTGTTGTGTTTTATTTATTTATTTATTATTATTAATTATAGGTTGGTGTTTTGATACAACAATATTTGTTGGTATTTATAGTTGAAATATATCTGTAGATGCAATTGGATATGATTCTAATATATATTGTGATTTGGGAAATGTAATTTGCAGCAAGATCGCCCTTAAATTTATAGCTCATGTTTTGATAAAAGCATAAGATTGATATAACAGAAGCATACAAGAAGAAGAAGTTGCTTCATGTTGATCTTTGTCCTATGAAAAGTCACATACGTAGATGCCTCACCAAAACACCAAATATATGTTCTTTTAAATCTAATTGACAATAATTTGTCATTGTAAAACTTTTTTCTCTTAAATTGAAGCATATTCTTTCTCATTGATGTTTCTTTAGGTATTGCTGATGTTCCTATAATGTTATGTTGAATTTGGTTGAATCTGTAGAGTTGTCTCATTAGTTTTATGGGACTAATGATTTGTTGGTGAATGAAACATGTATTATGATATAAATAGTTGAGTTTTGTATTCAAAAAGTTTCTTAGATTTTGTAAAAGGAAAAGGCATCAATCTTTGATATTCTTTTAAGGGCAGTAGCTAGAAGTTCATTTCATAATTGCGTTGAAAGCTTTGTTTTTTAAATAAATCAAAAGATGGGGCACGTTAAGAGTAAAAAATGGTCACTCATAAATATTGAATTCTTATGACTCTCTAGGATCATTAGTATTAAAATGCAGCGATACCAACAGAAAAATATCATTTGAGAGATAAAAATAAAATTGTAAGAAAGTTTTTTGAGTCTCACAAATCTAATATATCATAATATAGAAAAGGTAAAGAAAATAAATTCGTAAATTAAATAAAAAAAATATACGGTTAGAAGATTATTATCAATTTTCCACTCGAAAAGGTTATTTAATAATGTTAATTACTGACAGCCCTGGTATAAAATAATAAAATAATGGTAAACAAGATTGGTTCTTTATTTGAGATTAGAAGCTACAGAACGAGCCCACCATTTTAGACTCTCCTTCATGTTGTTCTCACCACATGACTTAGCCATTGTAAAATCAATCACCATTGACTCTTCATCTGTTCTACCACTCCAATTATCACTGTTAAAGTCCCAAGTCTCCGACAAATATGGTCTCCGAACCGACGACTCCTCTGTTCTTTTCTGTTCTTCCCGGGAGAGAAATGTCCGCAACCCGGGAAGAATCTCCGGTAACTCCGAGTTCAAGTCTTCTTCGGTGAAAACAAAACCTAAATCCATAAACCCTTTTGTCTCCTCGGCTTCTAAATCAGACACGCTATCTCTTTTCTCACTCCCTCTTCTTCTTCTTGATCTTCCCGTGCTCTCCCGTGAGCCTCCTCTGGTTTTCGAGGTTAGATCATCGGAGCTTATCGATGTTTCATCCATCCCCCAATAAAAAAAAGAAAGCTCCAGAAACTTAGTGTGTAATTGATTGTATATGTGTTGTGTGTGTGTGTGAGAGAGAGAGAGATATATAGTATGTAACTGTAAATAAATAGGTATGGACGTATCACGTATAGTTAATAGTTATACGTGTGTTCGTTATCGTTTCACGTTTTTCATTTGGGTACAAAACTATTTTATATGAATATCGTAACTGCCCAATATAACTCAAAGTCATGTTCACATTACACGTTTATTTAATTTGCACGTAGAGGAAGTCAAACTTTAGGTGGAATAGTAAACTGATACACCCTGATTTGTATAGTAGAGTAACAATATTCGAAGCTGGACCTACTACAGGCTAACACGTGAGTCATACGCGTTACTCACGCGGTCTCAGGAGATACGCTGTGTAAAGTCAATGAGTCAAGAAGCTAATGAGTTCTTACTCAATTTTTGAGAAAATACTCTTAACGGTATGAGTCATATATACAGAAATATTACACTTTTCATAAGATAACAATTATTCACATGCACGAAAGTTTAAAAAAAAAAAAAAACAAAAAAAAAAAAAAACAAAAAATTTACATCATCATACGACATCCCCCAAATGCCCATTGATCAGTCGACCTTGGATTTAATAGTAGTTATAAAATTTGATGGTATATTACTTTTCCTCCAAGGAGCTAGCATGCTATTGCTTTTAGTAAGATCATTCTTAAATTCTTAATTTGTGATATGATGTGATAATCCAGATCTTATAATACTAATAACAATACTTAATCTAATTTTTTCTAATTAAAAAGGCTACATGCCTACATTGTTTTTTTTGGCCCTCATATATATCCTTACCTTTGTCTTCTGGTCGTGCAAGCTTGAAGTTGCTTTGCATGGCATGAATTGCGGGGCAAATCTCCTTTGGCAGTAAAGCATTTTTCATACATAAAAAATTATGCACTCATACTACAGATGATATAAGATGTATACTATCTGCCAATGGAGTATTCGCCCTGTAATCCGACCATGCATATATAATATTTTGTTTCTTTTACAACCATCGAACTTCTCTAGCACTTCTTTTCATCTTACTATTTTATTTTGAGTAATAACTAAATTGTGACCATTGCAAAGCTATATATATATATAGAGGGAGTGTGTGGTTAAATACTTAAATGTCATGCATATTTTTCTTATATATTAGCATATTCGGAGGCACATCCTATGTTTCATAGAGCATATGTATGTATGCAGTATCCAAAAGGCAACGTCAAAATGGGCCGTATCCTTGTCTCGTAACTCCAACTCCAACTCTGGCTTGGAGCTTACCTCATTTTATATATTCTTATTGGAATAACTATAAAAAGTATAGGTATTGAAGCCGATCCTACATATATGATATATATGCAACTTTTTCTCTGTGGTAAATACGCCACTATTATCTTAGGTACGATTTTTTGTTGTTCTTAACTGTCTTTACATATGACAGATTAGCAACCACAAGGAACAATCATATATGTTCTTTTGAGAAACGTTCAAAACATTATGATTTATGGCCATTTAGTAGCTAAAAGATGTTGGACATATATTCGGTCACGCTTAATAAATATATTTATTAACGTAATGGACGACTGTTACAAATGGTAAATGTACGAGTATATATGTTCTTTGGTGTATAGTTGGATATACTGAAGAATGTGCTACACGTATCAACCGCTGAGAACTTTATATATTGTGTCATTGTTCAGTGGAAATATCAGAATCTTAAAAACCGATACAAGAATAGGATACAAAGCATGTCATTCTATTATAAGTTGTACTTTTTACTTTATTTTTTGTAAGAAAAAAAAAAAACAAGTTAAATGATAGGATCTTCAAAGTAATGACTCTATATATTTAAAAAAGATTCCAAATTTGGTCCTTTTCAAAGTTGATTGACTTTATCGAGTGGCATCATATATACTTTAAAGTGTGTATAATATCGCGAATTTAATTTGTAGACTAAATTGCAGTTTCGAGCTTCTACATTTTGTGCATACGCAATGAAACTACAAGAACATTCCCACGGATCTACCATTTCAAGAATCAATTTCTATTTTCGGTGAAATTATTATTGACCACCTTGTTCTCTTATTATATTCCACATTGTGCATTCCTTTAGTTTCGCCATTTCTTTATATAGAACCCTGAAACAAGTGATCTCAATTCTCAAATACATTAATTTATTCTCAAATACATTAATTTGTAAAATTCACAACCATGTCAATTAGTCTTCCAAATCGTCCAAATAAGTAAAATAATTAAGTTGAGTTTTTTAATTGAACAAAAGGTTTTGAGAATAGATATGTAATATATACATATTATAGAACTTAAATGTTTCTAAATCCATAGTTACTAGCTGACGAAATAAACAATGGTTTCACACACAAGGTCTAGCACATGCTATGTAATACACATCGTATTGGTACGTACATCGACTCTTTAATTGGGTTAAAAACTAAATATTGAGTATTGTGAAACGAACTCTTACACCTATCATGTTTTATTTCTATGTGTGCATATATACATCATACAAAAGGTATGCCAGGAATTCGAATACACCAAGGAAAAAGTGGTAGGCTGCTTTTACTTTAGAGATGTTTGACTATAAAATTGTGAGAAGAAAAATGGTTCGGACATGAGGATCATTCGCGGGATAAAACTTCAGTCTTATTTACAATACAGTAGCATTGTACCATGGAATATGCTTGTTTCTAGGATTGTATAAATACAAACATCGAATTTCCAGGTTACAATTGTGGAGAGATGAGATATATCAAAGGTGAAAATGCATTACAGGGCAAGATCTCTATTGGCAGGAAACCATTACTTTGATCTTTGCATGTCTTTTATGCATTGCTTTGTACGTAGTGAGTTCTCTGCCAAAGGAGATTTGCCCGGTAATTCTTCTTCGCCAATATTTAAAATTGTAGTTACATAATTACATGTGATTGATCTAACGCGAATTCATAAAAAAAAAAAAAAAGAGTCTGCAAATACGGAAACGGTCCATTTTCTTGGTTGCTTGTAGTGGTTTATGTTCATGCTTGGAGGTGTGAGACTGAAGACCATTTCTGTAGGTGAGACACATCTTATAAAGTAAATTTTTGGCTAAAGTTGTACTATACACTTCTTTGTTCTCAAAATCTTGGGATAATTTGTTGCTCATCCTTTGGTTGATCTGTTCTGTGTATATATGGTGATTAGCCAATGAAGGATGGATGGATGCACAAAAAAAAAAAAAGTTGTCTGAATCTACGGTTTACATCCAAATGTGATTAAAGTTGTCTGAATCTACGGTTTACATCCAAATGTGATTAAAGTTGTCTGAATAATATGAACTTTTTGTTGTTCATTACGTTAACTTTTACCTGTTAATTAATTAAGCATGATTGTCTTTTTTCACACAACAGCGTTTTCTGATATAAGATTGGAACAAACAAAAAAAGGGTTGGTACTTTAGATTAGTGTGAACTATTTGACACACAAAGAGACATTACATATGATTATGTCTCATTTGAGACTGGAAGCTACAGAACGAGCCCACAATTTAAGGCTATCTTTCATGTTCTTCTCACCACGTAACTTAGCCATTCTAAAATCTATAACCGTTGAATCTTTCTCTGTTAGTCTACTACATTTATCATCGTAAACGTCCCATGCCTCCGACAAATATGGTCTCGGCAACACGGACGGCTCTTTCTCAAGATGTTCTTCTGGGCAGAGAAATGCCCGCAATCCTGGAAGAATCTTCGGCAACTCCGAGTTTAAGTCTTCTTTTGTAAAAACAAAACCTAAATCCATAAAACCTTTTATCTCCTCAGCTTCTAAATCAGACACTCTCTCTCTATTGTCACCTATTCTTCTTGTGCTTCCGCTTCTTTTGCTCCTCTGTGATCCTCCTCTACTAGTTCTCGAGGTTATCGATGCTTCACCAATCCGTTTCCAAGGCTTGCATACATTTCCTTCGATTTTTGCATCTTTGTGTTGTTTAGAATTATGTTTTGAGGTGTCGCTAATTTCCATCTTTTGTAATTGTGAGAGAGATAGATAAAATTAAAAAACCTAACATAAATATATAGATATTGATGTATCATGTATCATGTATCTTACGTGTGCTTGTACTATAAATTCACATAATTCAATTTGTGTCACGTTCTTTTTTTATTTGGGTCTCAAACTATTTTATATGTCGTTAACTCGTCAAAGAAGAAATCAAATATTAGAAAAATAAGTAGTTGAGGACTTGTTTACATTACTACACATTTACACGTAGGGAAGTCAAATTTGAAACTGGGGAGATGAGAGTACGTAGCCATAGGCGTTTTAATAGATTACCCGGCCCGGATATATAGAATAAAAGACATTAGTGCAAATTAGCTAATTAATGGTGACGCCTTATTCACACGCTCTCTGGAGAAACACGTACGCCGTGTTAGTAGTCGAAGAGCCAATGAGATCTTCTAGTCAACTAGAGAGACTAGAGAGAAACGACTAGAACTAAAAGTGATTGATATAATACAAAACTACCTTTTTGTGTTAAAAATTTGCTTGCATACGAGGTCAGCATCATAATTTTCAACCATGTGTTTAAAATTTTATACAAAAAAGGTAGTTTACAAAAGATGATTTCATTATAAAAAATCTTTGAGAAAGCAGGAACAAATCTCTCTTTCTCTCTTTTTAATGTTTTATTTACTTAATTTGTTTTATTTATTAATTTTAAGTTTTTATTAAAAATATGTCAAATTTAAAGTAATATGACATGGATCGTTCTTATTGGTTACAAGGGAAGGGGATGAACAAAAGGATTCACCCCTAGGGGTGAATCCAAGAATTGTTCAGAAAGCAGAAGGAAGAATATATAGGAAAAATGAAAATGAAAAAAAAAAAAAAAAAGATTAGAATACCTCGTCTATATATGTGTATATCGCTTCCCTAACCGATGCTATCTTCTTCGGTTATATTTACACAATTACACGTGTGATTCTCACGATTACTTGCTTCGTCGAATGTGATTTTTCACTTCAATGTAGTTGCCTCTTGCAAGGATTTTTCACCTAACATTTCTCAATGGCAGCATTGCTTTGAGCCAATATGGATCGTACCATGAGAAACAGAGCACTTTATTTTGTTTGTAAGTGAAAAGACTGTCTTTTGTGTTATATTTTGGATCATTTTATTCTAAGTGGGTAGTCTATGGTTGTCGTTTTTGTTAATATAATTCATCACATTAAACCCCAAAAAAAAAAAATCATAAAACTACATTGGAAATAAAGTTTATGATCAATGCATGCAATATTAATTAATGCTTGTTACGCACGATCTCATACTATTATTTACCTTTGTCTTCTGATCGTGCGAGATGTTACATCTATATTGATGTTTTGTTTTGCATGGGATGAATCGCGGGGCAAATCTCCTTTGGCAGCTAGGCATTTTCAATACAGGGTTTCACTTTTTCACCCATATTGATATAAGATGTAGCAAAAACTTATCTGCCAATAGAGTATTTGCCCTGTAATCCAACCATGCATTAATTATCTTTTTATTTCCTTTCTTTCACAACCATCGACCTTCTGTACCTTTTTCATTTTTCTTTGTTTTGTTTTGAGTAATAATTAACTTTCTCAGGCCGTAGCAAAACTATATATAGGGATAGGGTCATGCACATTTGTGTTATATACATATATTAGCATATTCGGTGGAACATCCTACGTTTTCATTTTTCTTCAAAGAGTATCTAACTCGGAACTTTGAGAGAGTGAGAGAGAGCTTCCTATACGCTATAGCTTCCTTCACTTTAGGTACATTGATATGATATATATTTTTTGGAAGCACTACAAAAATTAGCAGGAATGTGTAGGAAAACAATCTTTACGTACGAAATACATCATTTAGTTTTCTTTCGTAAAATGGGTTAGCTATATACGTCACACTAGCTATTAAATTTAGCTACGATATATTCTTTCTAATACGTCTCTAAGTTTATGAAATCGACCAGCAACCATAACAACAATTACAGACGAATGACTATATTCTTCTTCTTCTTTTATTTTTTTTATTTTTACCCGTTAGGCCGTTAAATTTTAAAATACAAAGAAAATGTTTTCTTTAAAATAAATAAAAAACATTCATGATAAAAAAAAACATAAAATACGATAGCGCATATTGTTTTGTTTTGTTTACACTTTATTTTCTCAAATCTTTTATTTACCACTCAAATTAGCTAGTGACAACAAAGTCTTTTATTTTATTTTATTTTACTGTGTGCATATGCAGCATGAATGTCATATTACATCTCCACAATTCGTTTTGGTTAGCAGGAGGACTCGTGCAAATTAAGTTAAATATCATTTACTTTTATATGCATGTATAAATTTGTGTTAAACCGCATATATCAGTTAATTTTCTGGTGACAAGTTTGATCTTGTTAATAACGAGTATACTAATTGGAGGCTAGCGGTGCAGTATTATCGTGAAACGATGAGTAATGTTAAGAGTCAATTGTAATGTTATGTTAAACGAATGAAATATTTTGTTCCAATATAGCTAATTTGGCTTTCAAAGTCGTTTTCTACAAGTGAGTCATATATTAAAAAAAAAAACTAAACTTTCTTACATACACAGCAATCAAATAAAATAGCGGCATGGCCTCTAGAACTGCTAATGTGAATCGATCTTTAACAAACTTAATATTCTTTAACGTAACGGACGATGGTTACAATTACAATTGATATTTGTATGAGTATATGATTTTTTGTTGGATATACTTAAAGAATATGCTGAACGTTACTTAACGCTGAGAACTTTTTGCCTTTGCATGTCAATGTACAAGCAAAATCTAAAATCTTTAAAGGTGTTACAAAAAAGAAAAGAAAAGGTGGTACAAGATCGAATAAGATAGAAAATATGTTTTTTTTAGTATAATGTACTTAAATTTTTATTTTGTAGACAAATTAACTTAAAAGAGAGGATCTCCAAAGTAATGACTATATTTATAAAGTCGACTACTTAATTTTACTTTTTATATACTGCAAAACTCGAACTTTTGGTCTACTTTTTAAAGTTGATTGACTTTATTGAATGGCATATATATGTATATAATACTGTAATTTTGTAGAGTAAGTTGCAGTTTCGAGCTTTTGCATTTTATGCGTCTTCATGTGGAAGCTTGATCAAATTACAAGAACATTCCCACGGATCTTCCATTTCAAGAATCTTTTTATACAACTAATTATTCACCACACCTTTTTAACTAATTTCACGTTAAGGATTCTTCACTTCTCTTAAGCAAGTGGTCTCAAACACATTTTGTCAAAGTCACGACCATCTCAATTAGTGGACTTAAACATGGTCGAAACCCTTATAAGTCAACCAATTAGATGAATAATTGGGTCAAATTAAGACGAAGGGACTTTACATGTATATAATACCATGTAATACATAAATAAAAAACCATATGGTACGGTTATCCACAAGGTCTAGAACATACAAATGTAATACATTCGTTTTGATCATTATTTTTTATTATAAAATGGCTCTTTATGTTAAATTTAGAGATTGAATTTCGTACAATGAAATAACATATGTACGATCTTTTTACTTTGTTGTGCGCACATGGAAGATGTAAAGAATTGAATTGAATACTGTAAAAAAATGAAAAAATGGTTGGCTGATCATAAACTTTATTTAGGAATATTTCTGACCATAAAACTTGTGGTATGAAAGATTATTCCTTAGAAATAATGAGAAGACGAGATCATTGTCACTTGTCAGAATAAAATCCTCAGTCTTATTATTTACAATGCACTTATGCTGTAGCATTTTTTTTATAAAGTTATGCAGTAGCATTGTACCGCCGAATATGCTTTTTTCCAATACTGTATAAATACAAACATCAAATTTACAAGCTAAAATTGTGAACAAGTTAGGATGGATCAAAGGTGGAAATGCATTACAGGGTAAGATCTCTATTGGCAGGAAACCATTACTTTGATCTTTGCAGCTCTTTATGCATTGCTTTGTAGTGAGTTCTCTGCCAAAGGAGATTTGCCCGGTAATTTTTCTGCACCAATATCTAAAAAAGTTTCATGTGAAGAAGTTTTTACTGTTTTCATGCGCGGATATTGGTTGATATTGTTCATGCTTGGAGGTGTGGGGAAGGTAAGGCTTAGCTTGTTAAACAAACAAAAAATGGTTGGATACGTAAAAAACAAAAGTTTATTGGTTCTTAGACTAACTTTACTTTGCTTTGTTGTCTCATCGTATGCAAGATTTAGTATTAAAGTTACAAATGGTGAAATCAACGACATCTGCACACACAAAGGAATCAATAAATCATTTTGCTCTCAATTCCTGAAATTATCGGCTGAAATGACAACATTGGATCATTCTGGTCTCACTATATATTTGATCAATTATAATTCTCGAAAAACCTCAGATATGCTGAAGCAGTTCCAGTCACTCAATAGCACAAGCAGTGAAAATTCTAGGGGTCCCTATGAGATGTGCTCAGATATTTTAGACCTTGCTATTGGTCATTATAATTCTGCTCTCAGATATTTGGCAACCAAGAACTATGAAAAGATAAAAATGGCGAGTGGCTGTGGATGGGAGCTGCAACTTTGGCCAAGCCTAATCCACAGCTCGTAAAAGGGGTTTCTGTTCTTGAAAATGTATCTTCCATTGCTCTTGTGCTTGTGGAATGTCTTCTAAGAAAAGATAAAAAAAATATATGTTATTAATCAATACCCAAATCTATAATAATAATGTTGTTTGGTATGGTGTTGTCCCTTACCAGTTCACGTTGATATTTAAATGCTTTTGGAATTTTTTGCCGGTGTTATACGAAAAATCCAAACCCACTACATCAGCACACCAAATCATGAAAAAACCGGTTTAATAGATCGAACCGAACCGACATTTCTAATAAGAACTTCGAATTTGGCTTCTCCAAAATACCAAACGACTTCGATTTTATAAGGAAGTAACAAAAACTATACTTTACTGACGAACCTGATATTCGAATGAATTTTGAGGGAGGCTATAAGGAAGTACAAGAAAGAGAAGGCACTACGTTATAATTCTCTATCAGCATTTTTCCTTTTTATAGATGATCACCTTACGTACGTACACTGGTGTTCTTTGTGAAATAAACTAATATCCGAGATCCTTACTATATATTCGTAGATGATCACCTTAATATACGTGTTTGTGATATTATATAAACACACTACTTCTTCAATATATCCAAAGAGTGGATATTATTCATGCCGATAAACTTACGAAATATGTAAGAGTGCAAGATTTCAAAAATTTTATATATAAATTTGTTGGTATCTAACTGGTTCTCTTTCGGAAATAGTCGCTTCCGAGAACTTAATAAACTAGAATTAATATAAAAACAGGAAAAAAAAAAAAAAAGCACACTACTTCTTCATGAGAAATTATATTTTGGACGAGTAACATTTATATTTATCAAGAGTAATATTTATATTTGTTAGTATTACGCTTTTCTTTTCTCTGATATGTAGTGATTTATTAGATGTTTATTTCACATATCAGGGTGTCCTTTTGTTTGAGAGTTTATAAATATACGTGGATATGGTAAGTTCTCTATGTATGGTAAACTCTCTATGTCTCAAGTATTTTGTAAATCAGATCTAAAAGTCACGGATATACATAATCGTGGATATCGAGAAAAATAAAATGTAACTATGAACACTTTTTGTTTTTTTCTGAACCAGTATATATCTAATTATTTTTTTTATTTTTTATTTTTTATACTTTTTATTCATCTTCTTCATCCTGGATATTGGAATATTTTGGATCATGATCACAAATATTAGAGTATTCGTGGATTAGTTAATATTTATCACAAAGTAAAACACCAACAAAACAAACACAATTAATGTTAACCGAGTACAAACAAATGACTGAAACTAGATCAACTGTGTGATAACATAAAAAGAGACAAATGTCAAGTGATGAATTGAGACAAGACTGCCATCTTAACGTTAGTATTGTTTCTAAAAAGTGGGTTTAGTCTATTGGTCACCTCTTGAGCTTTCTCTTTACACTCAACGCTTTTCATCATATCTATCCAATATCCATTTGTCCACATTTCCAATATGATTAGTTGATTACACCAAACCTCTCGTGATATATAGATCTTTTCGTCTTTTACAATCCGGCTTTGGGGTTGGTCGTTTGTTCTTTTCTTTTCTACTCAGTTCGGTTCCATATCCGTGAGCATTGAGTGTAAATCTCCTAAAGCAAAATCAGAATTAATCCTCTTTAATAGGCAGACTGTGAGCTCATAACCTTGAACTCTACTTGACATATTTTGTTTTAAGATTCTCCTTTTGTCTCTACGTTGATTAGATTTTAACTTAAGCCTGATTGAGTGATATTACTAAAATACACAAACACACATATACCCAAAATTTTCCGAATTTTCGAACAGTTACACTAAACTATAACCATTTGGTTTTAAATATGATTACATATATGAATTGTTGAATGATAATGTAGACGTTACTATACATGTCACGCTTGCTTATAATATGATAGATAAGGATGGAGAATAAAACAGAGGAGATGGTAGTAAACGAAGCATGTGAAAGAGCCAACAGGAGCAGTCCCATGCTTACCAATACCCACTTAGTCTGCAGTCTTTCTCACGTACCTTTCGAAGCGAGACAAACGTAAAAGATACAAACCCGTGATTCCTCTTTTTGATCTCTCTCTTCCTTCCCCTCTCGACAGATCTTCTCTTTTTATAATATACATTTTTTTTGGTATGAATACGTACGTACGCTGCTAAATGCTGTGTATGTGTGTCGGTAAGATTTTTGTGGCTAATACATAGGTATCTGTCTCTGACATCTGGAATTTTGCCTTTGTTTTATTCTCCTTTCGCGTTCATCGATGCATATGCTCAAACTCTCTCTATAAAATATGAAGGAAATATTTTATGTTCAAAATTATATACAAATCTTTTTGATTTATCGCGTTTATTGTGATGTGTGCAAGCAAGTGTTTTTAAACCCGTGCTAAAATTATGATTCTCTCGACTTATTCCAAAAGAAAAATTGACTATAGGGTTTAATGAATATCCAATTTTATTGGTAAGACAGAAATTAATGTCTTCAGAATAATATAATTACCATCATCTAGATTATAATAATTTAATTATCTAGAATCGGAAATTAAGCCAAAACCAAATGATTTTAGTTGTATAGTTGCTAATTTACTAATTATGAATTTGAACGTAAAATCAAATTCTTAACACACAAAAAAAGAAACAACTTCATATAAGCTTGAATCACTTGGATCGTCAATTTTTCCTTATTTTAACGATTTTATAATCCGAAAAAAGTTTTCAGATCGGTCTAATTTAATCAGTTATGTCAGTTTACAATCAATTCTCCAGTTGAGTGTCGAATTACTAAAATCATGTATTAGGTCTTTAATTAGGTACTAATCACTGGATCAAGAACCCAAATATGCATTGATTTCTATAATAATAAAATGTACGTGTATATTGTATACTTTAAATACTAATCCGACTAGTTATCATTTTATAAAATTGGAGGATTTTTTAAAAACAAAATTTTAAAAAGTTGGAGGATTTGTTGATATAGTGCGAGGGACGATGCATGTGGAAAAGAGATAAGAGATATAATCTCAAACTTTAATTTTCAACTCCAAAATAGTCTCTAGTCGGTGCATTTTGGACCATAGTATTTGTAACCTTTCACAACTGCTAATTGTTCAATAAACAAACTAACTAAATATCAAAATTTCACACGTCAAATGTAAGGAAAATTATAAAAATATATATATTTCTTCAACTACCATACAATTTTTAATTATACAATATCTACTATTATGTGGTTATGATGTTTAAATAAGCTACCAGTTCATTACCAAGATGTATGTTTGGTACTACTACTATACGACAAGAAAATGTGTGTATATATAGATCCCGAGATATATTCTTTAAAGTTCAAACAATAATAATCGTTTCCTCAAAGAGTTCAAAACATTGAAATAGTGATGGTGGCTAGTGAACAAAAGAAGAGGGCAGTCCAAGGGAAACCTCATTTTCTTAAAAATCTCACCCACTTTAAACTTGTATGTACAACATATATACAACTTCATGCCCCTTGCTAAATCTACTATTATCGTTCCTTAGATCTCATGCCTATATTATATGATTTGTGTGTGTTATGCAGAGTAACCATGAACAGAGCATGGTGATTAAGGAGGCTCTTCTATACATAGACATGCTCAAAATCAAGATAAAAGCATTGCAGAGAGATCATGAAGGTTTCAAGATTATCAAAAAAGAACATTTACATCAGTTTCAGGTTTCTCCTACCACCTTTCATTTATTCTTTTCATCATTGGTGAAGAAGCTCTTCGATGTACATTACATTTTATATGCTGAGAACATTTCCTGTGCCCAATTGAGAATCTGTTGCTTTCCTTTGAAATATTGAGGAGTTTTTTTTTCTACCAAATTAAATTGGAATCAATATAAAAGATACCAAATCTAAGTTTGATCATATATAGAAAGCAAAGTAGATCCATATTTTTTCGACTTAGTTAGCTTTCTTTATAGGCTTCTTAGTTCAAACATCAATCCGCACGAGGTGTTGAGATGTTCACATTGCACCATACTTGGGAAATTACTATATATGGTAAAGTCAACGCATATGGAATAAGTATTCTTCGTTTTTGTGAACTTTTGCAGGAGGTGAAGGTAGAGAAGATTGGGGAAAGGTTTCAAGTAAAAATAAAAAGTGTAAAGGGAGAGTTTAGTCTTGTGAACATTCTAGAAGCATTTGAAGAAATGGGTTTGAGTGTGGCTCAAGCAAGGGCATCATGCCTAGATTCATTTGCCATGGAGGCCATTGTTGCACCTCTATCCAAAGACAAGCTGTGGAGTGTGGATGATATGACTCAAACTCTTGTTAAAGCTCTTGTCAAGCAAAGTACCCCCAATGTAAAATTTAGATATATATAAAAATATAAATAACTAAAGTCTAAAGGGATATAAACAAACAAAAAATCTCAAGAATGTGTGTTTATACTTTTTATCCAGTTGGTGAGATGAGATGCAGTGACGTGCTCATGGTTCGGAATATTCGAGGCGAGTTTGAAAATATTGGGTCTTTTGGTACAATGTTAAATGTGTGGGATCGTTATAATCTAATTTCAAATGACTTTTAGGATTTTAAATTTTTAAAAACTAACAAAATTGATAAGAACAAAATGTGTCCTTCTTTGATAGGGAAATAGATTTTGAACTCAAGATTTAAGGTACAATAAAAGTATATCCCATTGAGTTTCTGAAACCATAAACTTCATAATTTATTTATCGTAGGAAGTAAATCTCGTTTGTTACAAAGTAGACTTTGGTATGCTTTCATATGTTTTTAGCGATGTTCCATTTTGAAGTCATACTCCTGCGATGACACATTAGTTTCATTTTAACTTTATTCTTTTATCGCCAACCACTAATCCAATTTTTTAGTATACACATTTAAGAGTGAGTATAAGGATTGTTCGGCCTCTATTCTTTGAACAAGAAATAAATATATGGTACCATTTATCCAGTTCATCATGTCAGGTTTAGTACAAATTTTCAAAACAAAGTCGTTTTATCCTATGTTCAAACCAAATCCAAAGTAAAAACATACTAATGTTAAAAGGTAAAGCTTTGATAAAATCTATTGTTTAAAGACCGGTATATTTTGGCATTATTTGAATTTTTTCAATTTATCATTTTTGTACGTTTTATTCCTATTTTTCACCAATCACACCCAATATATATAGTTTTGACAAATTAGAAGAAATATTTCTCAAATGATATACTGTATTTAAGAAAGATAATTAAAAAATGAAAAAAATGTTAATCTTGAATTGTTCGTTGGAATAATGATAGAATTAATTTTTAAAAAGATTGACAAGTAAATATCTAGATATATTGAAATCATATAAATAAACTATGACATGTTGTACAAGAACCACGCCGAGGTTTTAGGAAAAGTCAGAGATGCCTAATTATTGGTCCCATTTTTAATAGCAAAATATTCCATGATATTAGCCGCCAATAACATATTAAAATACACTTAGCTAATAATATAGAGATATGATATAGTTTTGCCAAATCGTGGCTATAGTATATAGTTGAATTGATTTACATTGCAGCCATATCGCTTCACGCATCAAATACATTTCAATTTATTAATCCAAATTCCAAACGATAAGATAAAATCAATCCAAAATTTACAAAATTAGACTTTTGCTTGTCGACACTTATTATATTAGTTGATCTGGCCTCTAGTTGTTGTGTTTGTAATTTAGGACTATAACTTATCAAAATTCAACATACTTTTGGTACTTAAAAATAACATACGTTTAATAGCTTACTAAGCGGTCAGAGAAAAGGTTTAATATTTTAATACTTATCAAAATTATCATTTAACCAAAATATGGATGCACTTTCTATAACTCTTACAACAATGGTAAAATCATCATCTTCTTGCGGACTTTGCATGGAATCCGCTATTGATCTCACAGCCTTGGTTTCTGAAATTTTAAAGACAGTAAATCAGTAATTGTCTAAGTAGACACTACGTTTTATATATGATATATATGTTATTGACATTGTTTTATAGTGTATTCTAGCAAATTCGTATTTATATGGCAAATTGCCAATAAGGCTTAATTGTCTTTTGTTTGTCTTTTAAGACATGAAAAATTGAAAATGATGGCAATAAAACGCCAAGTCAATCTTACCAAAAAAACAAATAAACGCCAAGTCAACACGCAAACATTTTAATATCATTTCGTACTTTTCTTCTTTATATATATATATAGATTACGGTGATTCTTCGCCAAATATATAAACAAAATATTTTTTTGATAAATATTTAGGTAGATGGAATCGGGTCTTTTGTAATGCTTCATTATTAAATAGTATATAATAAACTAGTACCAGAAGGAAAAATTCATGTAAAAGAGGGCTAAACCATGCTTTGATCTCTCAGTACCATGTACTACTAGTCTACTATAGTAATGATGTTTTTGTAACCAAAAGATTCTTGCAGGTCCTCTAAGAGCATGCATGACTACATGAGTTTATTCTCCATTTTCGGAGAAGAACATATATAAATCAAAGGAAACCAAAAATATACGTACGTATGCATAGCTATATTTTGTTAGGTTCGAATCTTAACGTAAAATTCTACATGCTAGCATTTCCAGAAAAAAAAAAATCATCTCGTACATGACAAATAAATATTCCATTTACGTACTACGTACTACTGACCGTGTGGATGTAACATTCCGTATATTCCAATTTTATTATCTTGAATTGAGATTAGAGTAAAATCATAGGTTGAAGAAAGGGTATGAAGCACTTTGATCGGTAAGGCCCAAACCTTTTGGTAAAAAAAAAAAAAAAAAAGCTTTGATCGGTAACCGATAATCGTCACTAATAAAGAAAGTTATCTCTTTGATTAGAAACAAACATTGTTATTATTATTAAATCGAAAACATGATAACTATATTATACACATATATGGGTGTCATCAGCTGATTAATTATGATGTTGCTTTTGGTGGAGGAAAAGGTCATAAGATATGTAATTTACTATTTTATTTGTAGCTTCGGCTCGTACTTTAGAGTGCAACTTATTCAGAGTGTTTCGGATTGCTTTGTGCACAAAATTATACATATACGTACAACATTTGCATATATATATAATATAGGCCATCACAAGATGACCAACAATTGATTTCCATAAAGTGGTAATGCATATATGCATGAGATAAGTGATACTCTTTTAACAATAATTTCCCCTTTTCGGAATATACATGTTAAAGTTGTACATGCATGCAATCTAATGTGATAGCTTATACTCAAAACAAGATATTTCAGAATCGTAAACTTTATATCTAAAATTTATTAGCTCACAAATCAAGATATATAACCCAGTCAAATGGGTAAATGTGATGAATAAGATGACCATCATTAGTTCATCACATATTTCATTAACTGGCAATTAAAACTTTTGTTTTTTAAAATATATACTGTTAATCTATGCTTAACGAAAGACCTAAATCTGAGTATCATATAGATGAGACACTAATATACTTTATGTGCATGGAAAAGTTCTTGAAAAAGATAGAAAATAAACTTTAGATCTACCTTTTAAACGAATGATAAAGTTTGATTACATATGTAACCACTTAATCCTTGTTCACACGCACTACACCACCCAATAAAATTACCTAATCATTTTCCAATCATTTAATTACATAGCAAAAAAGAAAATAAAGAGGTATGAACAAGGGAGGATAAAGACAAAATACAAAACAAGTGTATAGTATTAATACCTAACCCCATCTATTCAAACCACGCAACAAAATTATTAGTATATTGTTAAACAAAGGGTGTGATCATATGTAACCATCGCCTTATAGACAAAATTATTATCTATTAAAATAGTAATCAATCGAGGTCCCTCTCTTAAATGATAAGGATATAAAAGTATTAGTTTAAAACAAGTAGAGATTAAATTGACATATGCTCGCACGTCCTCTTTCTTACACAACCCCTCTTCTTCTCCACCTTCT
The DNA here is from genome assembly GCF_000375325.1 of Capsella rubella. Classification (NCBI taxonomy): domain Eukaryota; kingdom Viridiplantae; phylum Streptophyta; class Magnoliopsida; order Brassicales; family Brassicaceae; genus Capsella; species Capsella rubella. The sequence continues at coordinate 10,000,586 of NW_006238923.1, forward strand.
CTCCATTTTCTCTTTCTCTCTACTTCTTCTACTCCTCTTTCTCCATCTCCCAACTCGATCATATATTTCCAAAAACTAATGATCAAGTTCAACTAAATATCCAATTCTTGATTCGACCCTTCTTTCCTCTCTCGATCGCTTTAGTTTCTTGTAAATATATATAGTCTTTATATAGAGCATATATATATAAACATGAAGCGATGTCTAGATCAGATGGCGAGAGGCTACAATGATCATGAAAGCAGTCAAGAAACCGGACCCGAGTCACCAAATTCTTCAACCTTCAGCGACATGAAAGCTCTCATCTCTTCTCATTCACCTAAGAGAAGGTACATAGACACTTAATCTATTATCCGAATTTTCATGAAAACTTAAATTATATTCATATGTTTGATGTAATTGTTACTTCACAGCAGGAGATCCGTAGACAAAAGAGTAGTGAACGTACCGATGAAAGAAATGGAAGGATCTCGGCACAAAGGCGACACAACTCCGCCGTCAGATTCATGGGCTTGGCGTAAGTACGGCCAAAAGCCCATTAAGGGATCTCCTTACCCTAGAGGTTATTACCGATGTAGTAGCACCAAAGGTTGTCCGGCCAGGAAGCAAGTCGAGAGAAGCAGAGATGATCCAACGATGATCCTCATCACTTACACCTCTGAGCATAACCATCCTTGGCCTGCCGCGTCATCCTCAAGAAACGGACCTAAACCAAAACCCGAAGCCAAACCCGAACCAGAGCCTGAGGTAGAGCCGGAGGTGGAGGTTGATGTTGAGGTTGAGGAGGAGGATGATAAGTTTATGGTTCTTGGAAGAGAGATTGAAACAACACCGTCATGTGTCGACGAGTTCGCGTGGTTTACGGAGATGGAGACGACGTCCTCGACGATTCTTGAAAGTCCGATATTCTCATCGTCATCGGAGAAAAAGACAGCTGTCACGGCTGCGTCGGATGACGTGGCGGTGTTCTTTCCGATGGGAGAGGAGGATGAGTCTTTGTTCGCCGATCTCGGGGAGTTGCCGGAGTGTTCGGTGGTGTTTCGTCACCGGAGTAGCGTAGTTGGGTCACAAGTCGAGATCTTTTGACACGTGGTGGTATGTTATTGGGTATTGTTGTCGCTCACATGGGAAGCGTTGTACGCACGGCGTTTTTTTTTAATATTTTAGTTTCTTCTCAACGGTAATCAATAAATCATCATATAAAAGACTCTCTCTATATACTTTGTTATGAAATTGAAAAAAAAAAAAGAGGGTATGATTCGATTTTATAATTCCTTTTTTTTTAATTACTACTCTCTACTCTTTGAGTATTCACTTTTTACTACTCTATTTAATTTTTCGGGGGGGGGGGTGGGGGGGGTTTCTTTCTTTATTAAAGGGTTTGAATTATTGCAATGTAGTTAGCTAAATAAAAATAGCTGTCATTTTTATGTGTATGTAATCGATGTTGATCGTATTTTGTTTTTATTTACATTGATTTGTCAAGTGAGAGTTGGACGTTGAGAAGTGAGAGTTCGTTTGTCATATTATAAGCAACTTTTATTGTACGTACTTCTCTTATACTTTTTTCTAAAAAGAGCAATTACTAAGATTAATTGTACTTTCAAATGTAGACAAAAACTAAAGATTACTGTCAGTGACTCAGTAGAGAAATCAAATTTGAGAGAATAAGCTTTTACGAGAAACCAATCAAAATCAAATTTTAGAGATTGTTTTTTTTCATTCGTTTTAACAAAATAATTAGACAGACTTAAAAATTAACCATGGTTTAATTAAAGTTTTAAGACACTTTCATATATTGAAACAAATGGTTGATACTGATACTCTATTATGTTCACTTAAGTTTGTTCGCTGGAGTGTTTGTTGTCTGATTAGCTAGCATCAAAGTTCGTTGTAGACATTTTAAGTTGCTGGATTTAATTAGATCCTAGAAATTTACTAACGACAAAAAAAAATTGCTAATTAAAAACCTCATAGTAGATACTAAACAATCATATTTTCGATACTTTTTATCTCCAAAAACAGTAACTTAAGAATAATTTGGTGGTACATGTACATGCTTACGTACGTGAATGTTAAAAAAATTAATAATAATGCGAATTTTACGACAAAAATAAATTAAATAAAGGAAATTAATTAGTTGTGCTATGATTCACGTTACTAGACCTGCCAAACTCTCTGTAATTAGTATTATTAAAGTTTGCGTACCACATTCTTTATATTTATGTTCAAACTGTAGTTCTGACTTTTCAGAGTTTTAAAATTTTAAAATTGCGGCAGTCCAACATAATTTTTTATGGAATATCATGTATTTAAGTCTAGAGGTTATCTTTTTTAATGTAGAGGTACCAAACACTATAATAAATCACTAGATAACATACTGTGATAAGTAACCATATTTAAACAAATCTACTTTTTAATAACCAATATATTTACTATTTGAGTATATGAACATATATGTACATACTAGCTAACCATAAACAAAACGTTATTGGAATAAATCACGGCATGTTATATAAATTTTATCTTTGTTAGTCGAAAATTAGGATTTGGAGTTTACTTTATAAATTAAGAAAGATAGATCACATTATACACATTGCTTCCTTCCCTGCATCAACCATCTTTATCCCTTTTCTCAAGCTGTTAGAAATTTTATATTGATAATAAGATGAGATCAGAAGTATATCAAAGAGTACATTGAATAATGTATAGGCTTTACGATGGTTTTTAACCAGCTATAAAGATACAATGGGCCTAGTTCCCTGCCATATATTGGTCTTATGGTTATAGGTTTTAAGATGAATTTTACATATGTATTTCGTTGTATTGGGCCTCAAACTACAAAAACTTGTCGACTTTAGCTTCTGTTCATATAAACAAGAAGAACTTGTAAAACTTTAAATGATATGTACTCTTCTTCCTAATACCAACATTATAGGGAAGATCTTAGTAGATTTTGTGATTTAATTAAATGATAAAAACAAAAACAATAGGAAGAATGGATCTTGCATAAGATCTAACTTTTGGGCTAAAAAGCGCCACGTGGCGCGATTTAATTGGAGATGCCAATTTTTTTTTTAAATCAAATTTTTTTTTCTTTCTCTCTCTCACTATAATAAATATATAATGCAAACAAACAATTTTTCTTTCTTTCTTTCTTTATTATAATAAATATATGTTTTATGTATGTTTTCAAATTCTAAATTTACAATAATTATAAAATTTTCTAAAATTACAAATTATAAATTTATTTAATTTAAAAATTTTATTTTTTTCTAAGATACCCAACTTAATATCCTACAAATAATCACATTTCAAAACCAAAAACAAAATTATAACTCTTAAGCTTTACTTTTTTAAAATTAGTAATAAATTAATGTTAAAATCAAAAATTCAGATCGTACCTATAATGTTGCTCTAAAGTCATCATTATATGGATCTTTTACACCTCCTTTTCCTTAAGAAAAGATCTTGCACAAGTTCTTGCATTAAAGAAAAGGGGGTGTTAGAGCAAGATTATCGGCAACATCTAACCATAATTATGGTTAGATCTTAGAGTATTAATGATTAAATTAAATGAAAAGAAGGTGTATAAGCAGAAGAATCGATCTTGCATAAGATCGATTTTAATCTGTAAGAAGCGTCCACGTGGCGTCTTTTTACTGGGTATGAGAATAATTATATAAAAAAGAAAAATCCATTTTTCTATTTTCTTCTTTCTTTCCTTTTCTCTCTCTCTCTCTCTCTCTCTCTCTCTCTCTCTCTCTCTCTCGTTCGCGACCGAAGAAGCGAAAGGCGACGATTCAACCGATCGTCTCATTCCGGTTGAATCTGCCGGAGTGAATCAACTCCGGACGTCGTTCTCGGTAGCTGATCAACTCCAGAGATTGGTTTGGTGTGCGGCGGGTTGGGTTTCTTAACTCGTTGACGAAGAAGAATTGGGATCGGGTAGAAGTTTCCAATCGAATCTTGCTCAAGTTCATGCGTTAGAAATCAGAGGCTTGGGAGCACAAATCGGCAATAGAAGGTATGTTTTCGTATCTGGAGTGTGTGTTAATTGAAGTGATTGAGTGATTATACAAATTAGGGTTCTTCGATTGTGAAATTAGGGTTTCGAAATTTGGGGAAAACTTGTAATTTGTTTTTAAATCTTCAATTAGGGTAATTATAAACGTGGATGAGTGTGTGGCATGAATGTAAGGCATGAATTATTTGAGAAACAGGATAAACCCGAGTGTATGCATTGTTTAGTGTGATTCATTTTTCGTTAATTAGTCTGTTAGATCTTAATAGTATCGTGAATTTGAATAATTTTTGGTATTAGGGATGGTATAATTGATATGTATGTGTGTCAAATGTAGAAATATTTGGGTATGTCTTTTGAATTTGATAGATTGTTATGTGTTTCATGCGAGGTGTATGTATGTTATCTGCTCGGCTACATATGAGGATTTAGAGTGTAGCAGAGACTTCAGAGGAGGCCAGAGAATTCATCCTGTAAGTGATCACATGAAAGTGGTTTGACATTTATATATCCCGAGTTGGTTCTGTTGTTATTTGGTTTATTGTTGATATTGATTTTGTTGTTTGATGTCTGATACCAGGAGATGAACGAGAGCTGTATGAGACAAATGATACATAGAAGATACATAGAAGGTTGAAAGATGATCAGCTAAGTCAGAGGATGGCAACTTTGCGTTCAATCCTGGTAAGTTCTAATATCGTGAATTGAATGGTTTTAGGTTATAGGGATGGTATAATTGAGATGTTTAGCTTTGTAATGTTGACATATTTGTTTATGTCTTATGAATTTGATAGAGTGTTCTCTGTTTTAGTCGAATTGAGTAGTTTAGGTGAGAATTGAGTTGAACTGATAGGATAGTACAAATGATAAATGCATGCAAGTGTTTGTGTAGTGTTTACAGTTGTATAGTATAGGCAAGTACTTGTTGTTTCATATAGGGTAGTACTTGTTGTTTGTGATAAATGCACACTTTAATGACCTCCACAACTGTAACAAAACAGTAAATCATTAACCTAACTCTAACTGTATATAGTTTACACTTAACACAAACCATTTCACCTAAATCTATCTGTTTCTCTTTGACAGTAAAAGAACAAGCTTTAAAACCTTTTCAATCTCTTCTTCATGGATCTTCTAACTAGTCAAAATGAATCCCATAATCCTCAGGCGCCACCTTTTTTTGACTCTCCATCACCAAGTATTAGACTTGGTGAAAGTGAAGAAGTTGTCTTCACCAGTGAATGGTCTCAGCCAACGGCTCAAGCTCAAAACCTGGCTGCTAAGGCTGCACCAAGAAAGAGGATTGCTTGGACAAGCAAAGAAGACATAGTTTTAATCTCGGCATGGCTCAACACCAGCAAGGACGCCATTGTTGGAAATGAACAAAGGGGAGCAGCCTTCTGGAAGAGGATTGCAGCTTATGTGGCTGCAAGTCCCAAGGTGGCTGGTCTGAAGCAGAGAGAGGCTGATCATTTCAAACAAAGGTGGTGCAAGATAAATGAGTCAGTTTCCAAATTCGTAGGATCTTACCAAGCTGCAACAAGTATGAATAGTAGTGGGATGAATGATGATGATTTGATAAAGAAAGCTCACCTCATCTATGAGGGTGACTACAAGAAAAAATTCACCATGGAGCATGCATGGAGAGAACTCAGATACGATCAGAAGTGGTGTTCAGTGGTAGCTTCTAAAGGAGACGAGAAGAACAAAAGAAGGAAGCTAGATTCATCCTCTATGCCATGTTCTGAAGATGGTGGAGACTCTCAAGCTCAAGGAGAGTCTCAAACTCAAGGAGAATCACAAGCTCCTCAAGCCAGACCACAAGGAGTTAAGGCTGCCAAGGCTGCAGCCAAGGCTAGTGCCAAGAAGAGTGTCACTAGTTCAGTGACTGCTGAAGGAGGTTTGGAGAGATTGGAAAGGATGAAGACGATGTGGGAGCTAAAGGAAAAGGATTTTGCATTGAAGCAACAAGAGCATGAGTTCAATGATAAAATCTCAAACAAGAAATTGCTAGACACTATTTTAGCTAAATCCGGTCCTCTATCTCAGATAGAGGAAGACCTTAAAACAAAGCTAATTAGTCTGTGTTTCTTTTGAATCTCTGGTGGAGAACAATGTTGTCTAATGTTAGTTGCAGTTTGGTAGTGTCTGTGTTATGTTAGTTTCAGTTTGGTAGTGTATGTGTTATGTTAGTATCAGTATTAGTAGTGTCTGTGTTATGTTTGTTTCAGTTTGGTAGTGTCTGTGTTATGATCATTTCAGTTTGGTAGTGTCTGTGTTATGATCATTGTCTGTTCTTTAATCAAAGTATGGTTCACGTGAATGATTGTGGTCAGGGACAAGCTTCTTTATTCAATGATCAATCAATGTTTGTGTGATACATTGGTCATATTTCAGTTCCTTTATTGACACTCTTTTCTGTTTTGTAGCTTCACGTGACTATGGCAAAGAAGAAGAAAACAAAGAAGTCTGAAGTTGGTGGGGAGAGTGAAAACTTCACCCGTTCACGGACATACATGGCACAGTTTCATCATTACCAACCAACTCTCTTCACGGACACAACAGAGAAGTCTGAAGTTTGTATATAAATTTGTCAAGTCATTTGAACTTCTCATCGCATTCAATATCTCTTTGTATTGCATTCGCTTTCTCTTTGACAACAATTGTATTTCATTCACTTTGTATTTCACAAACATTATATTCACTTCCTTTTGTGTCATTTTTAGTTTTTACAAATCGATCACAACCTTTACTCTCAAGTCTCCTTCACAAAACCAAACCTCAAACCACAAAACTAAACCATTACCAACCAACTCTCTTCACAATCGTTCACAAAACCAAACCTCAAACCAGAAAACTAAACCATTACCAACCCACTCTCCTTCACACCATTACCAACCCACTCTCCTTCGTACCAAAACTAAACCATTACCAACCCACTCTCCTTCGTACCTCAACACAACAATCACCAACCCACTCTCCTTCGTACCTCAACACAACAATCTCAAACCAAACCAAGAAAAACCTCAATCTCCAAAAATCTACCAAACCACAAAATTATTCTTTTCATTTTGTAATTTATATACAAAATGGCTTCATCTTCTCATGATGAATTTTCACAAGTATTGAATGAAGAATTTGATAATCTTTTTCAAGAAGAATTTGATAACCAAATTCAAGAAGAATTTGATAATTCTTTGGAGGAGGATCAACGACCCAGAAAACCAAGAAAAAAAAGAGTTCATATCGAAAGACATCGTGAAGAAGGTCACATAAGGTTATGGAACGATTATTTTGGAGATAATGCAACCTTCCCGCCTAATTTATTCCGACGTCGTTTTAGAATGAATAAGGAATTATTCTTGCGTATCGTGGATCGACTAAACAATGAAATTCCTTTCTTTCCACAAAAACGGGATGCGACCGGAAGGTTAGGATTCTCTCCATTACAGAAGTGTACAGCGGCAATTCGCATGCTTGCATATGGTTATGCGGCTGATGCGGTTGACGAATATCTCCGGATTGGTGAAACCACTTCCATGAAATGCATGCAACATTTTGTTGATGGTATTATTTTTTGCTTTGGAGATGAGTACTTAAGAAAACCAACCCGTGCAGATCTTCAAAGGCTCCTCATTATTGGAGAGATAAGAGGATTTCCCGGGATGATGGGAAGCATCGATTGTATGCATTGGGAGTGGAAGAATTGCCCAACCGCTTGGAAAGGTCAATATACACGAGCCTCGGGAAAACCAACGATCGTTTTAGAGGCTGTAGCTTCGCAAGATCTTTGGATATGGCACGCATTTTTTGGACCTCCAGGTACTTTAAATGATATCAATATTCTAGATCGATCTCCTGTTTTTGATGATATCATACAAGGACGAGCACCAAAATGCAAGTATGTAATCAACGGAACCCAGTATAGTTTGGGTTACTATCTGACAGATGGAATTTATCCAAGATGGGCTACATTTATCCAATCGATCCCACTTCCACAAGGTGATAAAGCTTCTTTATTTGCTGAACGACAAGAAGCTTGCCGTAAAGATGTTGAGCGGGCTTTTGGAGTTTTACAAGCTCGATTTGCCATTGTCAAAAATCCGGCTCTTATTTGGGATAAGGAAAGAATAGGAAATATTATGCGGGCATGCATAATACTTCACAATATGATAGTAGAAGATGAACGAGATATGTATACTCAGTTCGATGTCACTGAATTCCAACAAGCAGAAACTGAAGGAAGTACAAGAGTGGATTTCTCGTATGAAACAGATATGCCTTCAAATGTCGTCGATATGATGACCGCTAGAACTCGACTTCGAGATCAAAATATGCATGAACAATTGAAGAACGATTTGGTCGAGCATCTTTGGAATAAATTTTCCCCCAATCAAGTTTAAAATTATTGTATCATTGTTTCTATCTTATGTATGTTTTCACATTTTAAATTTACAATTATTATAAGATTTTCTTAAATTACAAATTAAATATTTTTTTAAAAAAAAATATTAATATTTTTTTCCTAAGATACCCAATTTAAGATCCTACCAATAAACACATATCAAAACTCAAAACTAAACTAAAACTCTTAAACTTCACTTTTTCAAAATTAATACTAAATTTAAACTAAGATACCCTAATTAAGAATCTCTCAATAATGTTGGTCTTAGATCCCCATATAATGTTGCTCCTAAGACCAACATTATAGGGCAGATCTTACTAGATCTTAAGGTTTTTTTGTGATTTAATTAAATCACAAATACACATATATTAGGAAGAATCGATCTTATGCAAGATCGATTTTATGGGGTAAGAAGCGTCCACGTGGCGAGATTTAATTGGGTAAGCTGAATAATATATAAAGCAAAAAAAACATTTTCCTCATTTTGTTTTTTTTTTTTTTGTTTCTCTCTCTTTCTCTTTTTATCTTTCGCGAAAGAAGAGATGTCGATTCCGATTGAATCGATACCTCTGATTCCGGCTGAATCCGGCTGAATCCGGCAGACAACAACAATGGCTTTCTCCCCTAATCCTCTCTCTCTGAGCGCCTCCGATCCTGCTTTCGAGCCTTGGCTCCGAGACTCCGGCTGCCTTGAGCTCCTCGATCACCGCACATCCGCCGCCGCTTCCTCCTCAAACGATTCGCGAGGAACTACGCTGTGCTCCGCATCGTCTTCTTCGCTTGTGCACTGTATGGATTCATATACTCTTGATTTTAGCTCTCTAATTGGATAAAGGCTAAACCTTTAGAGTTTAGACAATATTGTTGGATTATGTTAAAGTATGAATCTTGAAATTGATTTGGAATTTAAAGTGATGATTTTTGGTGGGGTTGTTAGCAAGCTTAGCACTTTGGGAGTTGTTCAAGTTCTGCAGTGATATATGGAAATTTGATCATCACCCTTCCATGAGGAAATTCTCAATCGGTATTGGACAATGTGGTGAGTTTATTATGATTCATTTTGTTCCTGATTTTAATTGCAGCTATATATATTGGACTACTTTTTTCATGAAGAATACATGACCTCTACGTAAGTTCATGGATGTTGAGGAAACACATTTGCCTTACCAAATATGATCATTTCCATTATTACAATTGCTTGGAATGTACTATTTTCAGATGGGATATAATTGCAGAGAGACTAGGCTTCATCTTAGTCTTTGGAGATCTCTTGTGGAGTCCTTTCACTTTTAGCATTCATGCATGTAACTGTGAGCCTGAACACAAACAAAACATAAATTTTCTTATTGACAGGGCTGGTGGCTGTTGCACAACAACAAAGTAGAACTAACAGTTCCTAAAGTTACTGGCTTCAGGATATTTGTATCATCTCTTTATCGTTCTCTTGTTTCTTTGTTTGATTTCGCCTTCTGTCTTTGATTGTTCATCATGTTGTGAAAGTTCCGCAAACAAAACGTTTCCGATAACATAGGTGCTTTTTTTTTTATATTACAGGGGAATTGAAGGGCACTGTAATTACCTTGGCTACTTGATGCTCGCTCTCTCCTTCAGTTTGCCCTGTGGAATAAGGTAACTTCTTCTGCTTGAGCTCATCTTACAACTACGAAAGTGATGTATAAACTAATACCAATATCATAATATTTTAACGTTGAGAATGTTATTCCGAAACACCAATTTGGCTACAAGATTAAAAATGTTCATCTTAAACCTGATATAATTGTTTGATAAATGTCTAGGACTCTCTTGCTTTTAAGACAACCATTTGAACTGTTCCAAAGCTTTCAAGTTCATTTTTTCCAAAGCTGTTTGTATGATGCTGTCTTTTGTATATTATCAGTTCTCCAGTGCCATATTTCTACCCAATATATCTTCTGATATTGTTGATATGGAGAGAACGAAGAGACGAGGTTAGATGTGCAGAGAAGTACAAAGAGATCTGGGCAGAGTATCTTAGACTTGTCCCCTGGAGAATAGTTATGTTTGTTATAGATGTGCCAAGTCACGAAGACTTTCAGATTCATGTTCTTGTGTCTTATTTTTTCATCATCTTGTTTTCAATTTGACATGAGAAGATCCCATTATGGCCTTTTAGCAATGCTTGATCCCATCACGAATACTTTAAAGTGTACACGTTTGAGAATTCTACTTCAGTTTTGGATTTTGCTATGCGATTCATCTGCAGATTTGGAAATCAAGCTATGTAGTGTTACGTAGCTTAAAACTCAAGACGGAGGCAGACAACAATAGCAGCTAGATGGTAGATTAAGAAAGTGTGCATGTTAGACATCATCTTCAAACAAAAACAAAACAAAAAAATCACACATTGTAGTATATAAAGGGAAATTTTTGTGAATCACACATTGTATAAAAAGCCAATTGTTTAAAATTTTCTTGCAATCAAGATTAAAATTATTGTACTTAATGTTATAATGTTTTCAAATTCTAAATTTGCAATAATTATAAAATTTTCTAAAATTACAAATTATAAATTTATTTATTTTTAAAAAAAAATCTAAGATACCCACCTTAAGATCCTACCAATAAACACATCTCAAAACCAAAAACAAAATTATAACATCTTAAGCTTTACTTTTTAAAAATTAATAATAAATTAATGCTAAGATCAAAAATTAGGATCCTACCTATAATGTTGCTCTAAGTTCTTATATTTTACCAGTTTGTGTCAATGATACTATTCATATTTTGAATTACTATAAGAAATAATATGAATTTCACTTGACAATCATTCTAAATTTTATTTAGCTGTCGCTAATTTAAATTTAAGTAAAAAATATTATACAGCACAAGTATATAATAAAACATTGAAGACTTTCTTTGAACTATTTAAGTATATAAAAATGATTTTTTGGTATATGTTTGTCTTTTATTCGTCTCAATTTTGGTGAAGAAAAAATCATTTTGTTATGTAGTTCATCTTTTTATGTGTGTCACATGTTTTTCATTTTGACAAATCATTAATTAATAAAATCTATAAAAAATAAATTTGATATTACTCATTACTTTTATTTGTTTTCCTCGCAAGTGGTCACCAAAGAAAACTTTATTAAAGTCTTGAAAATTACTTAAAATTCATTTCATTAAATTACAAAAATCATTCAACAATGTCACCATCGTTATAATTAGATGTTCATCTTTCGGCCCAACCAACTTGATAGATTGAATTTTGTTTACTCTTCAATGAAAATGCACGTACCATAAGTATATCAATCCAATCGAGCAAATGTTGCGACAATAGAATAATATGAAGAAGAAAAAAATAACTATTTCTCTTGTAATCAAATCAAAGACACCAGTGTTATTTTTTTCATGTTCATTTGTTCTTTCTCATTTTGTTTCATCGACCAACACTCATTTTTTTTTTCTTAACGAGAAGAAGAACAATGCAAAGTATATTGGGACAAAACGAATACTTTGGGGAACAAACAAATAGTGTGTCCGAAGTCAGATACCTTAGCCACTGACATCGATCAACATGTCAGGCCCCATTTTGCTCACCAAAACCCCCACTCATGTTTTCTTTTTTAATCCATTTCTTTTGCATAATACAATTATTATTTTTTTGCTCTAGTATACATTTATCATCTTCTTAAGACTGTGAAGTATCATATGTTAATTGTGTGTGGTTGATGAGATTCAAATTCAATATATATACATGGCCGGTTGAAGCATTGTTACATGGTAGCTTTGTACAGACATTTATAATCTTTCTGCTCCTATTTTTATAAACGTTTGGATCAATGTTATATAGTACGATTTGTTTTAAATCTCACTGAAAGGAAGAGAAAACAAAAAGGTTATAACGAGTAAGTCAGCAATTGAAAATGAGTAAGTCAGCAATTGACAATGAGAAAGAGACCCTTCCGTGTTCTTGGTCGTTGAAAAAAGTTTGTGTCAGCCAACTCTTGTATTCCACATTCGTGTATTTCTTATAGCTTTGCGAGTTAGCGACCAAGTTCGGCTACGTTATTTTCATTATTTGAAAAAGGTGTATTCATTTTCGAAGACAGTGCAAAACCAATTTATGATGTATGTTTAACATGGCATAGTTCTTTTGAAAGCTATATACAGTGTAGTCATATTGAATACGATATTAATCAGACCTTATATAAATTATAATATCTGCCAAGCTATTATTGTCGGCAAGCCCATAACTTGTTTTGCTTAACTCGATATATATGATAATATTTATATCTTTTATATATATGAACAAAAAGAAATTTTATGTATATCTTTCCAACAGAGTGTGTGATAGGTTGTAACTCAACACAACGTGAGCAAACACGTCGTTTCTCATATTATTAAAAATTGCAAGTCGAAGGCACAAATCCTGACAAAGAGATCGAACTCGTTTCCATGTCAATTACTACGACTTTACACGAAACATGGAGTCTTTATATTCAATTCTCCGACTTAACACTAAATATATAAAAATGAGAAAAAACAAAAATCATAAAAACAAAGAATAATTGTCTCACAAGTCAATTCCACTGTTTACCTGCTTTGTCAAAACCTGAGAAAAATACTTTCTAGTCTAAATTATCAATGAAGACAAATTATATAAACCAAAGAAAAAATGTTCTAAATGTGGGGTTATAATTTATAAATGATATACTCACTTTACAAAGCAATAGCTATTCATCACCGAATGGTGTGGATGCATATTTGTAATATGTGCAAAACAAATGTATGTGTATGCATTTATTTATAATATACAAAAGATATCATCAGATTCAGATGTGTGTACATAAAAGAGATCAGTGGTAGAGACCATAGAGACGAGAGAGGATGGGACCGGACGTGTTCAAGAAAACGCGGAACGCCAATGTTTCTCTGTTGACGGCAACACAAGGACATGGCCATGTGACCTTATGAGTTACGTACCCACTCTTTTCCTTTCCTTCCTTCTTTTTGTCACTTCTTTTTCTCTTCTACTTTGTTTCCTAAGAAACTACCCATTAAACGGTATCGGGACTTCATAGATTGTTACATGCATTCACCAAAGAAATAGAGTATTATAGATTTGTGTGTGATTGAAAAGTGGGGGAGACCATACTTGTTATACCAGTAAACATGCTTATACGATCATCTATCATATAGACATAAATAGAATAGCAGAAACTATATATTATTTGTTGGTAAGACAATTATTGGTCATTTTTATAGCGAAATAAGGAACGTGGAGGTCCATTTTGGAGTGTTACTAATACTACCGCCCATGCTTTTGACTTTTCTATATGCCTCCATGAGTTTTATGTTAACCTCATAAATGTCGTGAACACGCTTTGCATAGTTTACACGAGATAGATTTTGATCAAAGAAGACAAGAAGTAATTTACTAGTACTATCTTATTATGGTTTAGATATTACTATTTTTTTTGAGAAAAAAAAAACAAAATTGGCCATTTAAAGATATACTATTTGCTAACGAGTTCCACAAACATTTTCTCATGAAATTTTGCGTTAGTTTCTGAAACAATTGTGTGAGTTCTTGAAAAAAGAATCGAAATTTCTTAAAATATTTTATATTATGCCTTGATGACATTTATCCAAATCCCCCTATTTAACAAGGGTTATTTAAGTTCAACTCAAACCAAGCATCCAAGCACTTTAGACGTTCATATTTTCAAAGCACTAGTTTCGTTCAATCGGTCAAATTCTTTGAGGTTGAACACTATCTTAACCTTATTTCCCTATGATCATGGTATGGAAAAAATCATTAAAATATTAACAATTATAATATATTGGAGGTTGCATGGATTTCAAAAGTAATTATGACTTAAACCAATGTTCAATGATCAGATATTAGTCAGCAATCTAAGGATTGATAACTTTTTCAGTTTATGAACAATTTTTGTTTTTTGAAGGTGTTATACTGTTATTTAGAAAAGAGTTAATAAAGTTACAAAATCCATAAGGGTCTTAAATATAGCACATACAACAAAATAATGGAAACAAACTCCAAGTTAATTGGGATAACAACATGAACCAGAAAGTGTGAAACTTGGGAACCTAACATTAGACGGTGGGCGTGAGTGATGACCGCCGTTGAAAATGGTGGCCGGCGGCTTCTCATGTTTGAAAAAAACATCAAATTCATCACTTACCAAACTCTGCCCACGTGTTACATCGTATCTAATACCATATCCCAAGAGATTTAATTTGTCTACCGAACCTTCGTTTACTAGTAATTAAATTAGTCTGATTGTATTAAATATAATTAATTTTGATTCACTACGTACACAAGACTCAACTTGATTCACCAAAGATCATCATAAACATAAACCTATATATCTCTATTATTCTCCTTTATGACACTAATCCCTTTCTTTTCAAGTCTATTTATTCTCTTCTTTCCTTTTAGTTTTTTAATGCTATTTGATATCTTTGACTTTGGCCTCTTTGCAAATTAAATACATTTCACATTGTAGCGTAACAAATTGTTTGGTACTCATATTTTATCTTTATGTGAAATCTAATTTCACCTTTTCCACTTCAGGCTGCTGTCTATAACTTTTTATTTGACTTTTTTGATTACTTATAATTCATACTATATATTTCTTAGTACAAACTGAAGCTGCCACGAATCTTCTTTCATCAATTTGTTTCTTCTTCTTCTTTCATAAGTTTGTGCATTACATGACTTTTGGAACTTTGAAATTTCTTTGTCAATTCATTTTTTTTTTACCTAATTATATATGTATTCATGAAATTTCAGAGAAGACAATAGTTTGAAAATTCTAACCAGGTTATACTGATTTGCTATGCATGCATGTGTTAGAGTATGACTTTAGACTTCTATTTAAAAGAAAAATTAAATAGAAAAAAAAACCCCCAAAAAGACAAATAGTGATTCTACCAATTTATTATCAACATTCTATAATAGGAACTCTCTCTCTTTCTTTCTCTATCTATTCATTATATAAACAAGTAACACTTCATTGTTTCAAAGCAACCTTGAGTCTTTAGAATTTTATTGAATTCATATCTCTCTCTGTCTCTAGCTCTGTCTCTTTCTCTCCCAAACCAAAAAGCTTAGTTTCCATCCCTAAAGATCGATCAAAAACTCTTCATGGCCGTTCGTCTAATTCCGACCATCTGGCTCTTTGTAGTCATCGCCGTCATCGTCTCAGCCTTGCCTTCGCCGGTCTCTTCAAGAAAGCTGTTGGAGATGAAGAAACAAGATAACTTGACGGTGAGAGAGGAAGAGAAGAGTCACATGCCTCACGTGACCAAAACTAGTACTTTAACCGCCCTGCCAAAGGGCAAAATCCCAAACTCCTCGACGCCGAGCAAAAGAGGTCACGCCGAAGTCTTCGCCGGAAAACTCCGCTCGCGGCATCTCTCCACCGTTGAACGGTTTCTCCAATCCGTTCCTAGTCCCGGCGTTGGCCATTGATAGTCGTCGGCCACCTAGACTCATATTTCATTTTTGGTTTCTCAATTTAGTACATTCATTTATTCTAACATACGAAATTCCCTACGAAGTAGAGAGACATTTATTTTAGGATATTGCAAATGTTTTTATTTTCTTGAAAAAAATACATTTTTTGTTTGTTTTCAGGTTACTATACAATTATACTTATGTAAATTGGTCGAAAAGATTATTGTTTAATATCTTATATATTGTAATTAATTATTGGTACTTCATTTTATCAACAAGTTGTATCTTACTGGCAAATATTAGTGATCCCATTATATTCTTGTTCAGTCGATATTTTATATGCAGTCATGGTCCTGGAAGCTAATGGGTTCAGAGATGACTCGGTAGTCGGTAACATAAATTATATTGAGAGATCATAGAAACATTTGAACATAAACTAATTTGTTCAGAGAGTATTATAAACATTACCATATAAGTTAGTTATTAACAATATGTGTATATATATAATGTTAGAATCAATTTATGTTATAATATTTGATTAAAGTCGATGGTGAAGATTCGAATAGAAATTTTTATTGGGTACTGAATCTATAGTGAAAAGTTGAAAAACCACATGGGAAAAATTCAAACACTTCTTTTTCGTCAAACTTTGAAACACTTATCTAAACCATCCTTTTAATTAAAACAAGGCTCGTGTCATATATAATAGTGTATAGTATAATTACTATATGAGATTTTGAATAAAACTTGCAAAACACTAATCTAAAACACGAATATAATAGGTACGTAAAATCTAGATGAGATTTCAATAATAATAATACGTACTCAAAAGGGAAAAAGGTGTTAAGTTACTTGTAGAAAGGTGTATAGCGTTGAATTGGGTGCCACTAGGCCACCGCTCATTGATTAGAGAGATTCGTATAGTTTTCTTGAGGAATTATTCAAACTCGAATTAAAATTAGAGATGTCATCTTAAATAGATTTCGACTGTAGAAATATGGAAAACTTAAGTGTACACTACAGTTCTTTCACAAGTATACAAACCTAATCAACACAGTATATGATTGGTGGCTATATAATATATGATAATTAGCACGTTATGAACTAAATTGAAGTAACTAACCGTTTGGAAAACTTAAATCTTATATATTAGCCAATTCTGTAGATAATAGATTCTTCCTTCCTATACGAATTTTGAATCTTTGTCTTTTATTATTCTAGTTGTAAATTCCATATACCCAAAATTCTGAGCTCTTGGTTACACGATACGAACTATCTTAACCCTTTTGTGTGTGTGTGTAACATTATCACCATACAAATCTTTTTGGCGCAACAATACAACTGGGCTTATTAGTGGGCTATTTCCTAATGGGCCTTTCTACTTCTTTGGTTCAACTATGTATACTCCATGTGGGTTTAAAGTTTAAACGTTCTAGAATTTGACAAATCATATGCATTAGTTGCAGGCTGCAACTTGCAGCTGTTCAAGAATACTGAATCGTTCAATGTTAAGTCCAACAAGTTAATTGATACAGGCCACAAAGTATTTGAAATGTCTGTCTATTGGTGCCAAAGGGTTGCAAAAACCAAACCTCTTTCGATTTTATGGTCAACTTTTGAATGGTCTTCCACAAAGCTGTGAGACACTTTATTTTCTTGGTAGAAACGATGACAATCACCTCCCAAAACGTCAAGTTTCTTCCACACACACACAAAACAAAACATCAATTTTGATTGGGTTTGCTTTCTACTACTAGACCCTTAAGTCACTTTGAAAGATGAGTCGATTGTTCAAAACATCACATAGTAGTCATTTTCATTTGGATCAAATTGCCAACTAACTAAAAGTCCACAAAATAATCACTAAAATATGTATTGAATGAAAAAAAAATATTGATATCTATAAATATACATTGTCTCCTTTTCATTTATTTTTTCTTTTATCACTAACAATAATTTACGCCAGACCAACCCGTAACAACACATCTACTACGAGTATTAAATAAAAGAGAGGAATTAAATAATTAATAGTCTATATACAAAAAAAAACTGCATTGAATAGTTTGCCTAACAAAGTAAGTAGACTTCATAATCTTGGTCCGTATGTGGAAATCTCTCATTGGTCTCTATCTCTCTTTCACTAGATTTTGAATTGATTGTCTTTATTTACGTCACACACATCTGTCTCACTCTCTCCCTCTCTTTACCCCCAAACAAACCCAAATCCTATTTTTTCATGTATGTGTATCTACACGTTTTCTTTTTTTTTCTTCTTAATCTCTCACGCATATAATTCCATAACCATTCAAGTTAAACTCGCATTAATTATTTGATTAACAACATTCACGTTAACTAAAACTAACTGATCAAGTCAATAAAAATCCAGCAGAAATGGTTGACTACAAATAAAAAGCCGATTCTAATCTTATTTTTCAAGTCACTCCCACTAGATTTTGATTTTGTCATAATTATAAGATAGCTTTAAATATATTTCTAACTACGACGAACATAACCTATTTATACATAAATCAATTAGAAAAATATTTACAAGCATGTTCCAACCAACTACAAAAACATTATAAAAAATATTACATCAGCTGTATAATCCCCCAAAGAAAAAACACAGAATATTATTGTTCTTCCATGCCATTCTACTTTTTAAATGTATTTTTTTTTTATAATCTAAACTTAAAAAAAGAAACAAAAATTATCATTTTCCTTTCACTAAAACTATATTTCTTTTTTTTGTTTGGGCTCAATGATGATTTGTGTCCCTCGCGCCAATTTTTCTGTCTCCATCACATTCCTCTCTAAAAACATGTCCCACTTGCCAGTCTTGCTGCCCCCAAGGAATCATGTCCCTACCCTTCTCTTTTTCCACGCGCCGCCGCTCTTTTTCTCTCCCCCGGCGCGTGTCACATTCCACCACGTTTTTGTTTTTTTTGGTTCATGAAGAAGACGGAGGAGGAGGAGACAAGTAAACCTGGCTTTGTATAACGTTCTCGCCTATTTTAAACCCCGGAACAACCGTAAACCCGACCCGAATATCCGAATTCTCCCCCGAGGTTAAGAGTGACTCGTCGCCTGATTTCACACTCTCCATGTACACCTGAGAGAATCTACAACCTCTTCTGACCTGAAACACCGTGACGTTTTCGCTTAGAGAAAACGCCAAGCAGTGTAGAAGCCAGATCCGTCTTGCCATTTCGCAAAACGCCGCGAAAAAACCCGAATCCGGAAACCCGCCCGAGTTTACCAGTTTCCTCTGGTTCAAGTTCCCGAAGAACGAACACTCCATCTTCGCGTGCACAACACTCGAGTACTTGTTAACCACGAACTTAGCGAAAGACGAACCCGGGTTCCGGGTCAAGTACCGAACCGGGTGAACGGATCTCAAGTTTTCGAATTCCTCCTCACGCCTCGACAAGTTATTACTATTATCAGGAGATTCGAAATTCTCCAGCATTTTCCCACAGACGAACGACTCAAACGCGAAACAACGGTGGCTCGGCCTGGCGAAAACGTTGGAAGCGTTTTTAACGTTAATCGAAACAGCGGCGGAAGCGGCGGCGTCGAGATCCCAGTTAGCTGATTCCATCTCCTTCACGATCAATTTCACGAAGGTTCTAACGGATCTCAACGTGAAACCTAGAACCTGAACGAACTGACTCAAATTCAAATTTCGAATTTGAATACTATCAAACACGGAGATCGAAATCGATCCGCTCGTCGTGAGTTTCTTCTCCAACGATTTGTTAACCGCCGAGTTCTCATCAAGACTCGTCTTCAACTCATCGATCTTCAATTGCTTCTCCGTAGCTTCGAACTCGAGTTTCTTAATCGTGATTTCGTAAGTCCTCATCAAGCTCTGCTGCTCCTGGATCTCAGCCAACATAATCGCGACTTGCGGAGACAGGTTCAGCTCCTTCCTGAGAAAACTCCGTTTAAGCTCCGACAAAGCTCTGAGCTCCTCGACCACCGCCGTATCCGCCGCTTGTATAGCGTCGTTGTCGTACGGACGCTGCGCCATCTGAAGCTCAGCGTAAGCGGCTTTGATAGAAGTCGTGCTAGCGAAGATCTTCGCGACGACGGCTTCGAAAACAGCTCGACGACGCTCTCGGACCTTGAGCTCTCCGCTTCTGGTGCTGCTTGAAGTGCTCTTAAGATCGAAAACAGAGTCTCCTCCATCGTCGTCGTCGTCGTCTTCGTCGTTGAAGTTGGGATTGTGTGATTTCTTCAACATACAGATTCCGATACCGTTGTTGGTGGAGGAGACCTTCGTGGAGGTTGTTCTTAGGTTGCATACCTTCTGGAATGTTCTCGCTAACTTGCTTTTTCTTCTCACTGATGGATTCCTCTTCAATGTCTCCATTGAAATTGCTGTGTTGTGTTGTGTTGTGTGAGAGAGAGGGAATGAAGAAGAAAAAAAACAGAGAGATTCAGTTTTTTTTTTCCTTTCTTTCTTCTGACAGCAAAAAAGAAGAGAAAACGAATTATTTCAAATAAAAAAGAGAAGAAAATATATAAATATAAGCAAAGCGTGAAAGCGTGGGAAAGATGATAGAAGCAAAAGGAGAAGGATGATCGTATTTTGTTTTCTTTTTCTTTTTTTCGTGTAATATTAATTATATGTTTTGTATTAATGATTTTAAGATATGTGGTTGAATAGTAAAGAGACTTATTAAATTGAATAACATTTCATCTGTAAGCTTCTTTCACAAGGATTTTATTTAAAAATTATGGTCGGGTAGGGTTTTGTCGGAGATTACTGGGGTTAATTATAAGCAATTATACGTAATTATGTCTTTGATTTATATATACTACTATTACTTTTCTTTTTCTGTGTATATGTTTTATGCTAAGGTGATCATTTGTTTTTATTTTTATATAGTATATTTCTTATAGATAAGGTACCTTTTTTTTTGAAGTGAGTGACTACATTCTTATTATATTTTTCTTGGTTAGATTAAAAAAAAAAGATAAAGAATTTAGTGAATTGGGATATTAGTTAAGAGTTTATAGATTGCAGAACACTAGAATTAAAACTAATAAAGTTGAATGATATATATAGTATTGATTCTCAAGACATTATCAATTGGGTAAGCTCTTCTTCCTTTGCTCGCTTACCTAAACTCTTTACTCTCTTTACTAACAATGATTATGAGATTCTCCAACTTGTGATGGTTTATGAGTTGTGGAAAGAAAATGGAACTCGAAATTTGCACCAAGTGACTTATTATAAATGATCGGCCATTTTTTGATCCGTACGTTGTTAACAGATTCACAGCAAGTTTGGTTTCATCCTCCTAATGGGGATAATCTTATATCTATCGATCTACTTAGTTCAGCTTTCATTTAGTTATCGTTCCTTTGCTTCTCATGTGTGTCAGTGTGTGTGTAAACTCATACAGTCATACTTCTCTTTGTGTGTTTTACTTATCTGCTTTACTTGTTTGCTCCAAATGATGTTTTTGTAAAGAGAAACAAAGTAATACATGTAGATTGAACTAAAAATAAATAAAAGATATGTCTTCATTTATAAATAAGTTTCTAAAAGACGACAAAAAAAAAAAAAAAAATAAGTTTCTAAAATATGTAGTTTTTTTTTGTTATAAATATGTCTCTAAAATAGGGCTTACTGTCTATAGTTTGTTTGTTACATGTGAAGTAATTTTTATTTAGAAAGGTAAAAAATTGATTAAAGAACCCATTGTTCTTAATCAGATTCCACCAAAATGTCGATGTGTCTATTGTACTTTACTCCACAATTATCATTGAGTATATTTTATTTATAGATAGAGATATATACATATGTTATATGTATGTGTGTGTGTGTGTGTTATGATTACTTACCATACTGTATGACAATTACTACGTCTTGAACTTTAAGAAACAATCGATGTCGCTTTGACAAAATAGAGGGTTTGATTAAACGGGTGTATAGGATTCGTTCCGTCCACATAAAAATTTCAGATAAGCATGTTTGAGTAAAGCACCGGGATCGAAGGATGGCCCTAATAGTGTGAAATTGCATAGCTATACTTATAGTCTTATTATACAAACACTTAAAATTTCATCTAAACAAACATAAGTATAAAGTGAAGATATATTAGTTTATCTAAGATAGACATTAGATCGATTAGTGAGTGGGTGGGTCCAAAATTGTTTAAAACTCGTGAAGACAAGTAACCTAAAATCATCATTACATCTGTTTTTTTTTTTTTTGTTTAGATGTTGGAAGTGTTTTTGTGTTCACAATGCCATTACAAGAAAAGTTTAAGGTTGCGCTTCGGAGAAGACCTAATCATTGTTGTTATATATCTTTTTCCCCCAAAGTCACCTGCGGATTTTTAAAGTGTTCCTTTTCACTATTCCCCTTGTTGTTTTGTTGTTGTCATTTTTATCACTTTAAAGCCTTTAAATTGTCCTATTATACTACTTAACATAATCACACACACCAGATAGATAAGAAGATATATATACAGAATCGAACAAAGTGTTGGGCCTTATCTTTTTTTAGTGAGAGCCAAAGTGGGCTGACTCAATTTGTCTCTTTGGTTAATAGTCTTTCTTGGTTGAGTTCTCTCTGAGAATGTGCTGCTCTGTCAACAACTTTTTTTTTTTGTTATTGTGTGTATTACTTTCAGGTTGTAGCTCCAGCAATATGTTGGAGTCTCTTAACTATAAAAGAGACTGAAACTTTTTTTTTGCCATCCAATCTAGAGTTAATATGTCTTTCATTTGAGCTAGTGATTTCGAAATCCGAATTCGACTAGGATAAGATTAACTAACTATTGACATATCAAAAGACAAAGTTCATTGTGTTGATTAAGCAAAATGTACCAAAAAAATAAAAGGCTACTGGCCAAAATATATAAATCAGCGCACGAGTTTCTCATGGTAAGCTAGTTACTATTTTGGATTTACTTAAGAGAATTGACCATTCAGCCAAATTGCCAAATTTGCCCAATTGATTCACACTACAACCCAAATGGTTGAGTTTGGCATCTTGTTTTTTTTTATTTTTCGTAAAAACAAACATTTTAAGTGAATTTAAATGCTATATACAACAAAATATTAGAAAATAAAAGTTATAAAGCTATGTTCACTTAATGAATAGAAGAGTTTTAAGTAGTTTACAAGATCTGTGTATAGTTCGATAAATTGAACATAAAATTAGTAAAATTAACATAACACTAAAATTTAACATTAGTCGGATAAAGTTACAAAAAATAAAAATAAAAATCTCAATTAACAAGATTTTTTTTTAAAAAACAGGTCTTGGAGCAAATTTTGTTATATAAGCAAATTAATCAAACTCTCTCTAGTCAATGTGCTTATAATAAATTTGGTAAGAGGTTTTTTTTTATAGCCATGTTGTCATACTCAAATCCGAATGAACTATATTGCCACGTGTGACCGTCTTATTGGTTTGATGACATGTAGTTTTTTTTGTAACTTGTGTTTACAAAAAGCTTCAGCTGAAGAATGGAGCAAACCAAAAAACAAAACTCGAATCCGTTTTGTTCTTCTTCGCAAGAGGTAAAGCTTTTTATGATTCTCCTCTTGTCCCAGCTTTGATTTTGAATCCGTTTTGTTGTGATTTCGTTTCTAGTAGATCTGTGTTACTCTCATTTTTCAAATTTCTCAATCCGGATCTGTGATTTCGTGGTAGATCTGGGTTTTGTGGATAGGCGATCGAGAACAGAACAGTGTCTTGGTTTTGTTTTTCAGATTTTGTTGAATAACACATGATGATACGAGTAGAGATATCTCTTTAGATTTTGTGCATTTCTCAATTCGTTCATTCTTGTTTCAAATTATTAAAAAATTGAAACTTTTGGTTCTGCAGATAACTTGAAGTAACCTGTTTTTACAAAATGGGAGGAGGGTTTAGAGTATTGCATTTGGTGAGGCCATTCTTGGCTTTTCTTCCAGAGGTGCAGAGTGCTGATAGGAAGATTCCATTCAGAGAGAAAGTGATCTACACTGTCATCTCTCTCTTCATTTTCCTTGTCTGCAGTCAGCTTCCTCTCTATGGTATTCACTCTACCACCGGTGCTGATCCTTTCTATTGGATGCGTGTCATTCTCGCTTCCAACCGTGGAACCGTTATGGAGCTCGGTATTACTCCTATTGTCACTTCTGGACTTGTGATGCAACTCTTAGCTGGGTCTAAGATTATTGAGGTTGACAACAATGTCCGTGAGGATCGTGCTCTCTTGTAAGTCTTTGTTTCCTTTTGGGGTAATTTTCTTGAAGGAGAGAGAGCTTGTGTCAAGAGTTGTTTGTCTCATGGATACATTCATTGTGTTGTGTGTTTGTAGGAATGGTGCTCAGAAGCTTCTTGGGATTCTGATTGCTATTGGTGAGGCTGTTGCATATGTTCTTTCTGGAATGTATGGTCCTGTTGGTCAGCTTGGTGTTGGAAATGCCATTTTGATCATCCTCCAGCTTTTCTTTGCCGGAATTATCGTTATCTGTCTTGACGAGCTTCTTCAGAAGGGATATGGTCTTGGCTCCGGGATCTCCCTTTTCATAGCAACTAATATCTGGTATGTTAAAAAGCTCATCTTCACATCAAAATTTTAGTCTTTTAGGCAAGATAGTTTTAGATACAGGGATTCTTAAACTTTTTGAGTTGATTGTGGTGACAACAGTGAAAGCATTATCTG
Source organism: Capsella rubella (assembly GCF_000375325.1). Taxonomy (NCBI): domain Eukaryota; kingdom Viridiplantae; phylum Streptophyta; class Magnoliopsida; order Brassicales; family Brassicaceae; genus Capsella; species Capsella rubella. Next base: position 10,025,152 of record NW_006238923.1, read on the forward strand.
GAAAGCATTTAGCCCCACAACAATCAACACTGGTCGTGGAGCTGAGTTTGAAGGCGCTGTGATTGCCTTGTTCCATATGCTGATAACTAAGTCCAATAAGGTTGCTGCGCTCAGACAAGCTTTCTATCGGCAAAACCTTCCAAATGTCACCAACTTGCTTGCAACAGTCTTGATCTTCCTAATTGTTATCTACTTCCAAGGCTTCCGTGTTGTGTTGCCCGTGAGGTCAAAGAGTGCTCGTGGCCAGCAGGGTTCTTACCCGATCAAGTTGTTCTACACCTCCAACATGCCAATCATTCTCCAATCTGCTCTCGTCTCAAACCTCTACTTCATCTCTCAGGTACTTGTGTATACTTTTCGTTCTACATTAAAGGTAGGGACTATAGTGCTGTGAACATAAAGTTGACAATTTGCATTTCCTCGTCAACAGCTTCTCTACAGGAAGTTCAGTGGAAATTTCTTCGTAAACCTATTGGGACAGTGGAAAGAATCAGAGTACAGTGGACAATCTATACCAGTTAGTGGTCTTGCATACTTGATCACAGCTCCAGCAAGGTAATTCACAACTAGTGTGTCCCATAAATACAGTATTACTTCATTTCCAGTTCTCTGAATATTTGTTTTCCTATGTTGCAGTTTTGCCGAAATGGCTGCTCATCCATTCCATGCTCTGTTCTATATCGTCTTCATGCTCACCGCTTGTGCCCTATTCTCGAAGACCTGGATTGAAGTCTCAGGGTCTTCTGCTAGAGATGTAGCTAAGCAGCTCAAGGTATTCACAAAACCGTTGTCCAATGCTAAAGTAATTAAACATTCTTCAGGCATTGAAACTCACATATGCTTGGAATTCTATAAAATGGATTAGGAACAACAAATGGTGATGCCGGGACACAGAGAGTCGAACTTGCAGAAGGAGCTGAACCGATACATCCCAACAGCAGCTGCATTTGGAGGAGTGTGCATCGGTGCACTGACTGTCTTGGCTGATTTCATGGGAGCGATTGGGTCAGGGACTGGAATCTTACTGGCGGTGACAATCATATATCAGTATTTCGAAACCTTTGAGAAGGAAAAAGCCAGCGAGCTTGGCTTCTTTGGGTTCTGAGTGTTTAATTAGAGTCAGTATAAAAAGGGTAAATTTTTGCTGAGACTAGTTGAGAAATTTGAAAGCCTAAGAAGTAGCTTTCCTCTTCTTCTGTGTCCACTCAATATAGACTGTTAAAGAGATCATTTTGGTACACACTTGCTTATTGATTAACCAACATGTTTTTTCTCCGTTAGTTGTTAAAAATTGTGTTATATATATTTTGTTTCTTCAAATTAAATACACCACCAAATTTCTTTAATAGTTGTTCAAGAAGAATCAAGAAATTTGACAAAAAAAAAAAAAAAGAATCAAGAAATTGTTAAAATTCTTGGGATTTTTGTTGTTGTGTGCAAATGTGACAGAAGACAATTTCGAATTTGTCCAATCCTCGAACTTGGAATTCAACTCATATAATTTTAATTGTAAACACTGAAGCAAGTTTACGTACATGAGCAGTGCCTGAAGTAACATGATAATATGATATGATGTCACTTCCTCGGTTGCCCACCGATCATCTTATGAGCCCACCGACATGTTGACAAACCAAAACCGATCTACACTTTATTTATTTATTAGTATATGTATTATTTTCTAATGGAAAATACGGGTATTATTGCAAATAGAAAGTAAAATTAACAATATAAATATTGTTATTGTTAGGTATTTAACGTACATTTATTTTATTAATACAGTATATGTATTATTTTCTAATGGAAAATATGGGTATTATTGCATCAAAATTCAAAAGTACAAGAATTACAGAACACAAAACTCCCGGTTCAGGTAAACCAGAAAAAGATAAACCGCGTGAAATTCAAAGTAATGATATTAATTTTGCGCATGGTTTAGAAGAATCCCAGAAACGGAGCGTAGGGTTTTAAAAAGGGTTTCTCTTCTTCTTCTCCGTCGTCGTGTCTCTGAAACTCGGAGTAAATTACGGCGGCGATCAAATGCCTCGAGTCATCCCTCCAGAGAATCTCGGTTGCCCACCGATTCGTGCTTTAACCTTTGACTCTCTCGGATTAATCAAAGGTGCCCACTTCTCTCTCTATCTCTCTATCTCTCTGTTTTACTTGGTGGGGAATTATATAGAAGTATTTTTTTCCTAATATATATATATATATATATTTTATAAATTTGATATGCAGTGACTGAAGCTCGTGGTAAAGAGAGAGGGACTCCGACTGTAGTGAACACATGGGGAGAGATGAATGCATCCAGGACCGTTCTTGCGGCTTCCATTGATGACCGTTTAAGGAATCCGGTAAAGTTTCATTCTTTTTTATGTTAATGTCTATACTTGAAGCTAGGTGTGTCTTAGTATTCAGTTACTGCTGAAATGAGCTTTTTTATTTATTTTTAATTTAGCTTCTAGGATTTGAATTTTTAATTCTTGGTCCTGGAGTATGGTAATGCTGAGCCAAATTTGAGGTTTCCATTGTATTCCTTGTTCAATTCAGACAGTTAGTAGTTTGAGTTTATTGTTTTGCTTGCCAGTTAGTAGTAGCAATTGGGAACTTATCGATGTAGTATGTAATGATTTTGTCTGCAACAATGTCCTCCTACTTGTCTGGTACTACTAGTTTACTACTACTATGTAGCTCACGAATATTATTTTTTCCTGACTTATAGTTGATCATTACTTCTGTAGAAGCATGTATGATTTGGTGAATGAATTAGCAAATTTTGAGTTTTCATGCCTTACTTTGTAAAAATTAAAATTGTGAAATCTGATTTTACTGAAGAGAGCTTCTTCTTAACTCATGTTTTCCTCTTCATTTTTTCGCTTTTGCTTCAAAATGGCAAACTCATCGTCAGTAATTCTTTTTTGTCCTTCCAATTGTAGCTTTTGGCTGTTGCAAGAAAAGATGGCAATGTAAGCTTTCCTTTCTTTAAGTTTAAGCTATGTGTATTTGTGTACTATATTTCTCTCCATAGCCTAGCTAATATTTTATCCAATTATTTTGTTCACTTATATTGTTCCATAGGTTGAGATTCTTAATCCCTGTAATGGTGATCTTCACTTTACATACTCTGTATATGGTGATGATGGTTGTTCCTCTGAGGAGAACGAAATTTCTGCCCTGCACTTATTCAGAAAAAAGATAGATGAGCAGGCAGAAAGGTATGTACCTGAACACTGAAACAGTTTCTTTGAAATTTCCAGTGAATTATGTTTTGTATGTTATGTTCCATTGACGTTCTCAACAAAACTTGGTGTTATTAGATCTTGCACATTGCTTACATGCACAAAAAAGGGAGATGTGAGCCTCAGATCAGTTAAATTTCCAGATGCACATAGTGATTCCACGGATGATGCTTCTATTAAAACTTGGAAAGCATGTGGTTCTGGTGAAATATTGGTTGGTAAAGTGGATGGGAGCGAAAACTTCAGCTTATTTGGAGGGTTAGTAGTGAAGAACTGAATCAGTTTACTTATATTTGTGGATCATCTTGTTATATCCCGTTTTTGGTTGTCACCATACTGAAATGAATAATGTCTGATACAGGAGACGGGTTGAGGCCACTATATGGGATCTTGAACAATGTACTAAGATCTGGAGCGCCAAATCTGTGAGTTGCTTCCTCGTCTTTATCTCATTCAAAGCCTCTCGGTTTCTTTGATGAACTAACTAAGCCTTTACCGTCTCTTCCAATCAATTATCTGTTTGGTGCAGCCTCCTAAGGACAATCTCGGAATCTTCACACCCACCTGGTTCACTAGTGCTACATTCTTGAGCAACGAAGATCACCGTAAATTTGTTACGGGCACCAAGTCTCACCAGGTTAAAACCTCTAGTTTCTTTTGTCAGTTTGAGTCTTGTCCTTATCACTTACATTTTGCCTGTGCTGGAGACAGGTTCGTCTTTATGACATTTCTACTCAGCGTAGACCAGTCCTGTCCTTTGATTTCCGTGAGACCGCCATTACAGCAATCGCGGAAGACCCAGATGGTCATACTATCTATGTCGGAAATGCCTCTGCTGACCTCGCTTCCTTTGATATACGGACAGGTTCATTGATTCTCTCTGCAAATGTATCACAAACTATGTTGCTTTATGAATCAAACAATTAATCAATCATCACTGTTGCAGGAAAGCTGTTGGGAAGCTTTTTAGGAAAATGCTCTGGAAGCATAAGATCTGTGGTTAGACATCCAGAGCATCCAGTTATAGCTTCGTGCGGTAGGATTCCTTGTCACAACCTCACCTCCTTATGCCGCTAAGACAATCTCCGTTAGTTTACTGGATTGATTAACGATCTCATGTCTGTATGTGTTTTTATTGAATTGTTCAGGGTTGGACCGATATTTACGAGTTTATGATGTTAAGACACGGCAGCTCGTTTCTGCGGTATACTCTGCAACATGCAACAAGTATTTTCTGGTTAAGTAGAATCCTACTTAGTTATCATTGTTTTATTGCAGGTTTTCTTGAAGCAGCATCTTACAGGTCTTGTATTCGACTCAGGCTTTACTGGAGAAGGTTTGTTTTCTATTGCCGTTGGCAATTCATATCTATTTCTGTTTTCCTCCGTTAGTATGTTTGTAAGATGATTTGTTTTTATGGTTGAAGCAGAGACAGCTGTAGCAAACACGGTGGTGGAGTCTGAAACAGAGGAGATCATGGACCAGGAAGAAGAGGAAATTGAGGAGACTCCTGTGAAAAGAAAGAAGTCAAAGAAAGAAAAACGCGGTAGAGAAATAGTCCTTGAGGATAAAGCCGATGAGGAGAATGAAGATGAGGCTGAGAAAGCTCCTGTCAAAACAAAGAAATCGAAGAAAGAGAAACGCAGTAGAGAAAACGTCCCTGAGGGTGAAGAGAAAGACGAGCTAAGAAGCAAGAAGTCAAGAGAGCACAAGAAGAGAACCAAGAAAGTGAAACACAATCAGGAAGACTAGGCTTTTAAGACATTGTTAACTTCGCTCTGATCGGAGCTTACAGTTTTGAACAAACACATTCATGCAAGAAAGTAAAAGAGTTTGCGTGTTTTTCTCTCTTTCTATAAAGACTAGTTTTGATATAACGAAGCCTCTTCTTAATGTCTAAAATCGTTGAGAAATCTACAATGTGCATTAAAAGACTAAAAAGGCACATTTCAAAACAACAATTTTGCATATTGTTAAAAACAGGGAGAATCCAAATATCAACCGTGTCTCTCTTTTCTAATGTCAACATTGCTGTAACTTCCTGCCTTCCTTGATTGTGATACTGTCTCAAAATTTGTCGGGTTCTGTTCAAGCTGGAAGCTTAAGTTTGGTGTTGGTTTTCCAGCTAGAACAAAATAAGAATGGATCCAAAGTGTCAGTAACATGATCAGCAATATAGAAGATTTAAGTTCAGACAGGTGGAGCTACTTTACCTTATGTAATAGTAGTAGAAGAAATCAGCGTAGAGAGCTGTTTGGACAAGACCGGATACACAAGCTGGAAAATGCAAATTTGTAAGATTAGCAATGAGGAAAAACAAGTAGTGAAAACTTAATTAGTGCTTCTTTGTTGAAAACATTACAAATCCATCTAGTGAAATGATCTTCTGTGAAATAGCGATAGATCCAGTTGATGATATAGAGTCCACGATACGCCCTGCAAGTTTATTGCCCATGTGAGTGCATACTAAATATTCCTTAAGTTTGCACTTTGAGATTTTGTGTACGGCACATAAAGTATGCATCAGAACCAAATGCATAGCAAGGGCAAACCAGTCTAACTTCCTTTTTACAAAATTTTATAATTAGTTCAGCTCAAAAATTAGAAGGAATAACAATGTACTATAGACTTCTGAGATAGATGCACTGATTTTTAAGTACCGCACTGGAGAGCGTTTCTCATTGATCAAATTAAAAAGTGCATGAGCTATGAAAGACACGGTATAACAATAGGCTAAACAAATTCTAAACACACCCAAAGAGAACGCATAAAGGTAGTACTCGTGCTATAATAACATTGAGTTCCAAAACATAAACCAGTTAAAACCAGTGGGGTAAAGTAGCATATATCTGAAAAGAATTACGTACCCGAGAAAGAGAACATATTGCCCAGTCAAATTGTCGACATTTCCACTTCTCTGTAGCAGAACCAACTGGGGAAGGATAGCAACTGCCTCCAAGTAGATAGAAAAGGCCCAGAATACCTGAAATGGTTTCAAATTCACAGAATTAACAAATGCACTCAAATTCTGAGTGAAGTCAGTTACACAGGTGAAAGTTTTACCAGGACCATATACTTGAAAAATACATATGAAGGTAGTAAAGGTAAACAATTATTTATACGGAGTTTTTAAAGTTTCCTATGACACATTATCAAAGAACACTTTGGCCAGCATAGTCACAGAAAGACACAGATGCCATTAATCCATGGGCACCTTATGGACCATACAGAGGTAACTAGGACACAGCAGGTTCCATTAATGGAAGCAAAAAAACCTTGAGAGGTTGTATAGGTGGTACAACGTTTAAACAAGCTTTATCACCAACTAAAACAAAGTTTTCATATATAACTATAACAGCCAGTCTTAAATCGGTTGTGAAAAGAGTTGAATTCAATTCATTTACATATAGATGATAATATATTCTACCACTAGTCAAGATAAATACCAAATCCAAACGATTCAAGATAAAGAACTGACAATATCCATTATAATTACCATTTACCAAGCACATATAGAGTCTAAGAAAATATTTAGCATTAACAGTATGAGTTCAGCTATATCTAAGCGTGTTGTATAACGAATGAACCAAAAAGAAGATTGCACAACATATGAGAGCAAGCTAGACAATCACATTGTAAAACCACATGCTTAATACTAGATATTTCCGATAAGTATTTGCTTTCCTTTTCTCTACAAACTAAAAATACAAAAGAACTATGAAAGTCAAATGAAAATACCTCTTGGAATGTGAATTTCTCATTCAGGATAAGTGCCAGAACAAAACAGGCTAACACAACATATTGATGACGAAATGTGTCCAGGTCCTTATCGTATGACCTCCGCACAAGTGGATGCCTACGCATACACCAAACAATAGCCAAAGAGCTGGCAACGAAGACAACCTTCATGACGCTGTTGTAAAGAGAGACGTAATCCGTAAACAGATCCAAGTAGCGAGCTAAGAACACAAGCGCATATAGCTCTTGAGTCTTGAGAGAGATTCCTAGCCAACAAAACCCAAAAGTCAACGGAAACAATGTTAGGAGCTACAAATGTATGATAAAATCATTAATCATCTTCGAGCATTTTCTACTTCCGTCTATCAAATTCCTCTACTGCATTTTTTCCATCAAACCTAATTCAGGCGAGTGAGATCTCTCTCGTTTAGAAACTCCTTTCTAGTTTCAGTTTCTAAAATTGAGATTTCACCTCGGATTCACCTCGAAATCGATCATATAACCCAAACAAGACTGCATTTAGAAACTACGGAAGCGAAATCAAACGGTCAAAGCAAATGCGATTGAATCATCTACGAGCTCGCTCGTCATGAAAACAAATTACAATTACATTTCCAGGAAAGTGAGAACTCACCAGCGCAAGATTTTGTCGCGTAGATTTTGAGAAGAAGGATTAAAATACTGATCAAGTGAGTCATATCACCAGCAAATCGAAAGATATTCATGGTTGACCACAAAACTCAAAACGATTCCAAAATTTTCCGAGAAAAAAAATCCAAAAACACGATATCGAAATCGAACGATTACTCTCTCTTCAAATCAAGAGAGAAAGAGAGGAAGAAGAGAGAGAGAGGAGAGCGAGAAGCTGCACGTTTCAGGTTTTTGCAGGAACTCGTTCAGAGGAGACGATGACGTGGCAATCTGGAACGGTCTCTAACGTGTGTGTATGCTCACTTTATTTCTTAAAACTGCAAATTAGTCCTCCATTATTCGTTTAATTACTGATTATAACCTAAATTAGTGAAATACAATTACCAAAAGTGGAGAAGTGGAGTTATCTGGTACGTCGCACCTTCCGTAAAGTAGCAGGCGCCAGCTTTCGGTGGGTCTATATTGCACAAAAATAAGCCATGTGTCAATAAAAAGTGACGTGGCAGCTTGGTACGCGAAATGGTGCGGCGTTAACTAATTTTCAATTCCTCGTGTTGTCCACGTGTAAAAAGAAAAAAAAACAGTTGGAAATGAATGGCTCGGTTAGTTAAATGGGCCGGTTACATAGCTTGATAGTAATGGATATGGGCCTTTTTGTTTATCAGCTATCAGTTACCCAATGTTATAACCAAATTTGGTTTTTAAACCTGTTTATAGAATTTGGGATTTTTGTGCTAGTCCCCCCTCATTGAAATCTATATACACAATAGTCATTACTCATTAATATATAGAATGATATTTCAATGCCTTGCTTCAACGTTCAAAGTTTTTTCTTGTGAATGGTATGGACTTAGACAAACATGAAAATGATGTATGAACGTCACTTAAACCAAACAAAAAAAAATACTATTATGTATGTATGTATGAACGTCATGACTCATGAAATGTAGGACACGTAAATATAAAACATATAGTATTAGTCAAAGAAATCTAAGGCATCATTAGTAAAATGCTCCTTCGACGTTAGTCACCGTGGTCGGTTCGATATTTTTGTTTTGCCGTGCGTGTTCGACCTACCCGATTGTACTGTTCCACGATGATTTTAAAACCAACTATACCATTTTTAATTGTGTTAAAATCTCTAAGAATATAGGAATCAAACACATGTTTTCACGCTCTTAAGCACAATGTGAAACAATTTCGCCATATTAATTAAGTTCAGTATTATGTGCAAATTAAAAAATGGATAACATCACATGACGTGAATCTCATGTTGTGCACAGTCGCCGCTTTTGTAATTTCATGTTGTGATGTTATTAAGGTTTGTTCAGACGTAAGGTTTTTAAAGGTTGATAAGTCATAATAATGGAGTCAGTTTTTTCTCGAAAGAAAACTTAACGTATTTTTTTTTTGTTTTTGGTCATATTCTTTATTCGTTGCTAGTTTCCCCACTTTCTTTCATTTTCCATTTGATAAAAAAATTTATAAATTGAAATAATAGTGGTTTTCAAACTTAATCACATTATTCATATTTGCAAATATGTGTTTTTGTATAATATATGTTTTTAAAAACAATCCGGCTTTTGTTTACATATACAAATTATATTGAGAATATTTAGTGTGTTAAAAAAAATCATTTTGTAGATTGTAAACGCAAAGAACAAACAGAAAATGAAATTAACAACATATATATTACAACATAAGATTTTTTTTGTTTTACAAATTTCAGAATTATGAAAACATTATGAACCTAAATACAAAAAAAAAAACAAGGTTTAAATTAAAATTTTGATGAACTAAAGATGAGTTTTGATTTAAAAATTTTAAATGGATTCTTTGATGTAAAAATAAAAAGAATTCCCTAGTTGTAAATTTGTAACTGTAATTATACAAGCGCAAACTTGGTTAAAGAAAGTGAAAGTGAACTTCCTTTAGCTTATAAACATTTTTCTTAATCTTTTTGTATTATGAATTTTTCCACGCGCCTTCAAAGCTGCAGCGACACGTAGCACTTTTTAATCTTCTTCCAGAGTCAACGCTTCAGTAGCATAGGGTTCTTCTAACTTACGTTACGGAGGACATCTATGTATATTTAGCTATTTTATAGTATACACCAAACTCCATTTTTCTTTTTGACAAAAAAGTTATAATAAAACACCTATTTAATCTAATAATCATATTTATATATGGGTTTGTAGTCGGTTTAAAAGTTTTGTTTAGTGACGACATTTATAGAAATTTAAAATATCATTAACATGTATCGTAGATTATTTTATTAATTTCGTTAATATCATTATCTATCAATTTCGTTAAAATCATTGATATTAAAATATTGAACATATCAAATTATATAGATCTAATTGTGTTGATGTATAAACGTTATTGCGCGTTAAATATTAGTATGTTAACTAAAACAGACACAAAAGTAGTAGAGAATCAAACTAAAAACGTGTATTCTAAACTTTTCGTTTCAAAAATATAACTTCATCTATAATTTTATTTTATTTTATTGTACCTAACACTGTTATTCTTTATTTCATATTTTGTCGAATCAAAAATTTCATATATTAATTTAAACATTTTTATGTACGTATTAAATTGACTAAAATGTTTTGTAGCAAATATGAAAAATATCCGTGAATACAATACTTGTCAAAATGTATAAAAAGAATAATATGAGTTAATGTCTTTTATAAATTAGAGAATTTGTTTTTATTTGTATGTTTGTTTTCTCTTGTTGGCCAGCCTAAATTTGATTTTTTTTGTTTTCTTTTCGTCAACACCAAACTTATATAGGCCTAAATTTGATTTCATATACGTAGAAGAAGATGATCAAAAATCAGATACCGAAATTAAGCCATCAACCAATGAAATGCTATATATCATTGACCTATATAGAATTAGATCCATGACTCTTTCTTATCAATAGTTAGTAGTATTAATTTCTATTCCTTATTTCCCTATTAGTATAAGTTTATAACACGATTCAGTGAGGAGAGAATTATACATAACTCTGAATTAAATGGTGTTTATTTTGATTTCATGTCGTTACGTTTGCCGACCTAGAAATTAAGGGTGAATCTGAATCCTCATCATCGGTTGGTCAAACAAACCTAAACCAAGGGGTAATGATTTTACACCACATAACACATCGAATCTAACGATACGCACAATAATACAAAAAACAAATACGTCGAACCACGAGATAGACTCATAAATATTTTGCAGAAAAAGCATTAATTACTAGTTGGACTAGAGTGAAATGAATAATAATTAAAATACACTACTAATAATACTCGTATTTTTTATTTTAAAATTAAAATTATAAGATTAAGACAAAGAGAAAGAGAGACAAATCTGGTAATAAAAGATAGATTCTATCCGTTACATTCCAGTATTGACTTTGTTACTGAGGAAAAAAAAAACAAAAACTTTCCCACAGAGAAAAGAAAAATTCTGAGCCTTTCGATTACATTTACACAATTACGATTACGCGTTCTTCTTCTTCTTCTTCTTCCTCTTTCTTCTTCCTTCTCTCTTTCCCAGAAAGTATCATTGAACCCTTTTTCACTTTTTCTTCTTCTCTGACTTTTTTTCTTCGCAGAAGAATCTTTTGTTTTCATTTTAGATTCTGTTTTCTTCTTCTTCTTCTTCGTTGTGTATATAAAGCTTGGATTTTTCGATCTGGGTGTACGAGAAAACCCCGCCGGATTACATGGCCTCCGCGGCGATATTCTCATCTCTCCGACGGAGGAGATCGCCGTCTTTGGAAGCTTTTTTAGCCCCCGTTGACCTTTCCGGCGTTGCTCTTGTTCAAACCCTAGCTTCCATTTCGACGGAGGTTGTTTCGTGTTTCAGCGGCGTGAGGTTCTCGTTTCAACGCAAGAACGCTCGTTCTTTGATTCGTAAGATCGAGACCTTCGTTGTGCTGTTCGAATTCCTCGCAGATTCGAATTGGGGCTCAAGAAGAAGAAACAGAGCTTCTTCTGAATCGACGGCGTTGCTCTGTTTGAAGGAGCTTTATCTTCTTCTCTATCGCTCCAAGATCCTCATCGATTACTGCGCTCAATCTAGTAAGTTATGGCTCTTGTTACAAAACCCTTCCATTTCTGGGTATTTCCATGATTTGAACCAAGAAATCTCGACTCTTTTGGATGTTATCCCTGCCAACGACCTCGGTTTAAGCGACGACATTAGAGAGCAAATCGAGTTGTTGCAGAGACAATCGAGGAAATCGAGATTGTATATCGACAAGAACGACGAGTCGTTGCGCGAAACATTCTATTCGTTTCTTGATGGGTTCGAGAACGGTGAGATTCCGAATCCGGTTGATCTGAGATTGTTCTTTGTTGAGAAATTGGGGATTAAGGATTCGAAGAGTTGCAGAACCGAAATCGAGTTCTTGGAAGAACAGATTGTGAATCACGATGGTGATTTGGAGCCTACGGGGTCTGTGATTAATGGGTTTGTGGCGATTACAAGGTACTGTAGGTTTCTGTTGTTTGGGTTTGAAGAAGATGGTTTGGAGTGGTGGATTGAGAATCCCAAGAAACCTCGAAAAGGGTTCGTTGCTCAGGAGATTGGGGACACGTTTATAACTGTTCCAAAGGATTTTGTTTGTCCCATCTCTCTTGATTTGATGACAGATCCTGTGATCATTTCTACAGGGCAGACTTATGATCGGAGCTCTATAGCTAGGTGGATTGAAGAAGGGCATTGTACTTGTCCAAAAACAGGGCAGATGCTCATGGATTCGAGGATTGTTCCGAATCGAGCTTTGAAGAATTTGATTGTGCAATGGTGTACAGCGAGTGGTATATCTTATGAGTCTGAGTTTACGGATTCTCCTAATGAGTCTTTTGCTTCGGCTCTTCCGACTAAAGCTGCGGTTGAAGCGAACAAAGCCACTGTATCGATTCTTATTAAGTATCTAGCAGATGGGTCTGAAGCAGCTCAGACAGTGGCGGCACGGGAAATCCGTCTTTTAGCGAAAACCGGGAAAGAAAACCGTGCGTACATTGCGGAAGCAGGTGCGATACCGCACTTGTGCCGCCTTCTGAAATCCGAGAACGCTATTGCGCAAGAGAATTCAGTGACCGCAATGCTGAATCTATCGATATATGAGAAGAACAAGAGTAGGATCATGGAGGAAGGTGATTGTTTGGAGTCTATAGTGAGTGTCTTAGTTTCGGGTCTCACAGTGGAAGCGCAAGAAAACGCAGCAGCCACGTTGTTCAGTCTCTCTGCTGTACACGAGTATAAGAAGCGGATAGCAGTTGTTGATCAATGCGTTGAGGCATTAGCGTTGCTGCTTCAAAACGGGACACCAAGAGGGAAGAAAGATGCGGTTACAGCGTTGTATAACTTATCAACACATCCAGATAACTGCAGTAGGATGATTGAAGGAGGAGGTGTGTCGAGTCTCGTTGGAGCTCTCAAGAACGAAGGCGTAGCAGAGGAAGCAGCAGGAGCTTTGGCTTTGTTAGTAAGACAATCTCTCGGTGCTGAGGCTATAGGAAAAGAGGATTCAGCTGTGACAGGGCTCATGGGAATGATGAGATGTGGAACGCCGAGAGGGAAAGAAAACGCGGTCGCTGCATTGCTCGAACTCTGTAAGAGCGGTGGAGCTGCAGTAGCGGAGAAAGTGTTGAGAGCACCTGCGATTGCGGGATTACTCCAAACCCTTTTGTTCACCGGGACAAAACGGGCTAGACGGAAAGCGGCATCGCTTGCTCGGGTATTCCAGAGACGGGAAAATGCAGCAATGCGGTCAGGCGGATACGGGTTTGTAGGGAATTCGAATGGCAATAGAGACGGTAGTTTTACAAACGATGTCTCTGTGCCGATTTCAATCTCAATCTCAGTACCTGTGTTGTGATCTATGATTGTTTAGTGAAAAGTTAAAAAAATCTAAAGAGGTACTCTTTTTTTTTGTGGTTGGTGGTGGTGTTTTGTTTCACTGTTTGTCTATATTATATACATTTATTGGTTGGGAGGTATAATACAAGTAATATATAATGGTTAGAGAAGATATGATGTGTATAAGTATCTTCCAGTCCAGGTTATGAAAAAGATTTAACAAAAAAGAGTTTAGTGTGTAGTCTTCTCTTTTGTATAAGCTGTGAATGAAACCTCAGCATTGTGATCGTTACTAAAAATGGTGACTATTATTATACTTTAGATTCAAAGGTAGAAAAACAAAGCCTACGCATGAGAATGGCAAGTAAGAAGACTTGAAAGTATTGATACTTGACTAAATGGTGAGCCCTTTAAGGAGAGAACATTCAACAAAAAGAATAATTACATAACAAAGAAGAAAAGAGAGAAAGATAAAGTAGTGAGAGTTGAAGTATGATTTGGAATGGTCTCTCCCACTTGTGAAATTGATAGAAGAATATAGAATTAAAAAGTTGGAGTTAGAAAAAATATTCATTGCAAAAGGTTGAGAAAAGAGAGTATCTCTAAGTGAAGTGGTGAGTTGGGGCAACTTAAATTTTCTTCTTCTATTTCTTTTGTTTAGCTCAACTATGTGGAGGATATCAACACTATAATTTTTTTTTTGAAATATATATATATATATACATAACTATGTATACATGTTTTAAAATAGGTAGTTTATACTGTAATAACTTGTAAAACTATATAAAGACTTTTCTAAGTTTCACATTTGAGACAAATATATATGTATATATATTTTTTTTTTCATTTAGATTTCAAGACTCTATGAAGATAGGATGATGATTTGTGAAAATATTATTGAAGAGACACTATAATATCCGTAAAAATGGAACTTGTGTAAGAGGATTTCATGATATAATCTGGAGGTTTATGATTATAAATTGATAAGAGTAAAAGATAAGGTCGTCCACTATCTATGTTTTTGTTATTTTGGAAGTGGATGTGATCTTATTGTGTTTTTTATTTTGTCTTTTTTTGGAGTTATGTATCATGTGCGTATGCGCATTAACACCCGACAATCTACGATAATGATTATATATCATTCTTTAATTACAATTCTTTTTTATATATTTTCTTACATACATTAAAATTGTACAACCTCCAACGGACTTATAATGTTCATAAACTGTTGATTGACATTTTTCACTACTAATGAACTTTGAGAATTTGGGAATTTTTAGAGCTTTTTTTTTTAAAGTTATCGAGTCTATATATATATATACATTTTTAAGAAATGCGTAATCATTTTCAATTTTCATATACCAAAAATATCATTCTCCAGCTTTGGGGATGAGTGAGAGAGAGAGAGGTACGTGAAGAAATCATAATGATTTGTTTGAATTTGATAGATTTTTTTTATTTTTGCTTTCTCTAATGTTATAAAATTGCGAGTGTGAGACCGCAATGGTTTTTGTGCGCCTTAGTACGATTCCATTTCCGATGTCTACCAATTGGATTGGACTGTTGTTTAACACAGTCGTTGTGGCCAAGGCTGTCGAGGTTCAGACTAGTACTGCCACATCTTACATTCACTAAGTTGTATGTATAATAACTCAATGTCACATAGCTTTTTTAATCGACCTTTGATATTTCAATGCTGTCATGTCATCTGCGGAACCAAACAAATTTAGTCGTTCATACTTTCATATATGATAATACTAGTAATATACAATATTGATACATTCAAAATTTTGACTCGACTCGACGCTCTCACATAGTCTCAGTCAGTCCACATGTTTGCTACCAAGAAAAACTATAATAGATTAGATCAATTCAGACGTTGTCGTGTTCACAATTCCTCCATTGACTTATTATGTTTATACAGCTGGATGGTTTCCAAGTTCTAAATCTGTTTTTTAAGCTAACAAAAATCCATCTTCTTTCTCCAGATACTGTGGGGAAACACACATAAAGAAGAAGTGAAGAGCAAGCTTCAACAGCTTGTTGAGTGAGACCAAAGCTACTGATGAATTTTAAACAACATTTAGTCAACATTTAGATGAAGCTTCAAGATTCAGACAACATGTAGACAGAAAAAGTACTGAGGCAAGAGTTAAAAAAAAAAAAAAAAGTTTTAAGATTCAAACAACATTTCAGAGTTGTGTGTTCCCTAAGTTAACAGAGGAGACAAAAGATGATGATAAATTACATTCCCAAACAGACAGACCCATGTTTTTTCCTCTTCAGACTCGCCACACAATCCTCTATAACCGAAAGAAGCTGAATAAAAACCACTCTCTTTCTTTTATTTTTTAGTACGAGTTTTGCCAGAGCTGCTGGGTTTGGTTTGACTGTTGACCTGCCTGAGACCCACCACCATCCCTAGGGTTTTGCTGCTGGCGCTCCAGTGACATTTCAGTTTGGGACTGATAGAAATTTGGGTACCCATGAGATCCATAATGGTGTTGTTGCTGCTGCGCTTGGCGATACCCTCCCGCTGCTTGCTGGGTCTGCTGTTGTTGTTGTTGTAGTTGTTGTTGTTGTAGTTGTTGCTGGTGTAGTTGCTGCTGTGCTTGGAGGTTGTAGTACGTGTTAGCCGGGACACCTGACATGGTTCTGGAACCATGACCGTGATGCCACATCGCCGAGTTTTCGTTCTGAATAATTAAAATCAAAAGAGGAAGAACGTCATCAAAATGATTCATGTCTCAAACCAAAAGAAAAATGGTAAGGAACGACCACAAAGAGCAAGTACCTGCTGTTGTTGCTGCTGCTGAAGTGCCAGCAAATGATTACTCTCTTTATACTGAGAACTAAGAACATCTTCATAACCAAGTGTTGTTCCCGTAGGAGCAGACTGTTGGTTAGGAGGGAAGTTTCCAGCAGATCCAGCATTGGTTGAGTTTCCAAATCCATAAGCAGAGGCAGGCGCTGTTGCAGACTGAGGCAAATTACCGGGAGAGACATTGGTTTTGTACTGCGGAAGCAGTGAGGCAGATAGTTGCTGGTGGTATGAGCTGTTACCAAATGTTTGCTGGAAAGCAGATGGCATGTATGGATAGTTCTGAGGCATTATAGGATAACTGATCATGTTTGCATAGTGCGTTAGAGGCAATGTGGGTTGAGAGTAGGGATGCATTGGAAGCTGTTGAGGAAGAGCTGGTCCAGTAGCGATATTAGCACCGGGTAAAGTTTGCTGCGTTGGCTGCGTTGCCGGAATTCCACTGCCTCGAAGAGACTGCAATGTAAGAGAATTTAAATCAAAATCATACCAAACCCTCTTCTAGTATAAACAGAACGCACTACTCTTCCCTGAAAACTAGTGATATAAGAATCAATTCCTCAAGATCTAACTTTGAGTAAACAAGCAGGTTAAAGCCAAATCCAGAATCAAGAAAAGCAGTTTTCGAATATGAAGGAACTACCGCATTTGGCTAAGTAAACATTACTACCTCTGAAAAATAAAAGCTAAGAGAAAGAAATCTGTCAGCCTGTGTTTCTCAAAGAGAAAGGGATTATTTACCTCTGGCATGGAAATGCTTTGGCCACCAAGTGATGAAGCATTGTTGCTATTTCTTGACTGCAGAGACTGTGCTGAGAAAGGTGAAAACTGGTACTCAAGTTCCCTCACGTTTTGTACTGTTTGTGCCAATAAAGTGTTGCTGGGAACTGAGTGTGTATATCCCTGCTGAGACAAAAACGAACAAAACCAATGTTAACATTCAAGAATTTATGGGTCTCACTTCAGAGCTCTTTCAGAAAAAATATGAACAACTTTGAATGCATTGATTAAAAAGCAAAACGAGATTCTCTTAGAACTTTAATAAATAACTAGGATTTTCAAAACCTTTGAAATTTGGTTCCGCTATGAAATGCAATGCACAGGTAGCTTACCATCATATTTGATAACGAAGCAAGATTCTGCATCTGATTCTGTGCATTTGTCTGTGAGGCATCATATGCAGTATTCATCTGCTGCTGCTGCTGCTTAGCATTTTCATACGCATACCCTGGCTCAGACTGGGAAAATGTGTACTGGTGCTCCTGAGTGCCCTCAGAGATTTCTTGCTTCAAAACCTCCCGCCTCGATTCTAAAGAATCATCATAATTTTCAGTAGCAGGTGCCTGGACCATATTTTCATTGGCTTTACCTTCAAGATGTTCATCTCCATAGTACTCAGTATTTCTGCAAACAAGCAAGATCAGTTGGTAAGTAGGATATATAAAAATAACGCATAATTTTATTTTTTAGACAAATATTAGTAATGGAATACCTTGCATCTGAATGTTCGATTGGTGGAGCTACATCAGAAGTCTCTTCAACGTTGTTGCTCAAAGGTCTAGATCCAAAACCTCCAAAGCTTCCAAAACTTAATTGTGAGCATTCTTCTGTATGGATTAGCAAATGGTTCGGAATTACAACAGCAGGTCTATCTTCTTCATGTGAGGCTTCTTGATCATGACTATCTATGGTTAGTTGTTGAAAATTGAGTGGACGAGACGAAACATCATCGTCATCTGAAAAGTAATATTGAGACGGTGAATAAAAAACCCATCAAGAACACCAAAAGATCCTCGTAAGCTTTTGATTCTCTGATATATCTAAAATTTAAATAATGAGTATCACTCTACCACCAAAAGATGATTGAGAAGAAAAAGTAAAGTTTTAGGACAGCAAACAGCAAAGAATCTTTCATCACCCCCAACAGAACAATAAGCCTATTTGTATTCCCATGATCAATATATAGAAGCTCAAACGAATATGAAACACACAAAAAAATTGATCTTAATGGCACACACAAGAAATCATTGTGACTTAATTGATGAAGAGACATATTGTCATTCACAGCAAAAATCCAAAAAATACATATGGCCATCAACAAAAACCAGAAAAACACAACACCAGAATTTATATCCGAGATAGGCAATGGGAACTCAACCACGTTATGGATTTTAGATGGAAACATATTATAAGGATTCAAAATATTACCTTTGTGGTGCTCTACTCGATGGCTCTGTGTCTGATAAGGATCATCAAATTCGGATGAAACTGCAGAGTCTTCTTCTTGAACAGAGTCAGCTTGCACATGTTCGACTGGGTCATTTTCTGCTAAATGTATATTTTCTAACCGGTCTTTCAGATGTTGATCTCCTCTATCGGATTGGAAATCAGCTGGACCATTGCATACCTCTGATTCTGCTGGTGCTACTGATACAGATGTACGAGGAGCCAGTGGCTTCTCAATCGATGGCCATTCATCTCTAACAGGGACCTGCTGATTTGCACTAATTTCATGTTCATGACTTATCTCAGAACGCATACTGACATTTTGCTTCACTGGCTTGTTCTGTGGTATACCCATCTTCACAATATCAGCCATAGACCTCTGGCCTGGAGCGCCAAACCATGCAGTTTGATGTCCAGAAGCCAACTGTGATGATGATATTCCATCACCCGAGGTAACAGATGACGATTTATTTTCGGCAGCAACAGAATCACTGCAAAAGATACAGCAGCATTCATGAGACCCAAATGAAATCATGTACAAAACATAATTCAAGGAAAAAAGCCAAAATGAAAAAGCTACTGTAACACAAGATCTTGAAAATAAATGACTCTATCTGATCTCATCATGCAACAGCAAACCAGCATGTAAAATTTCTTGTTGCTTCTAGTTAATAAAACAGTAATGGTACGTGAAAGATTCTATAGGTTGATTTTTATAAACTAAAACAGTGAAACAACGGATCCTAGCCATACAATCAGTAACTAAGTAAGCAAAATATGAAGTCAACTGATTGATTCAATATGAAGAACAAAAAAATCCACTCATACTTTCAACTGCTATTAAACTACCAAAAGAAAGAAAGCCACTCAAGAGAAAACCTGTTTTGTGTTTGATGGTGGTTCGCCACTCCAGAAGCAGAAGACCAGGGAGCTGTGTAACCCTGTGTTCCACTCTCTTTCTTGTTTGTAGATTTTCCCTGGAAGTTTCCAGAATCTGAACAACAGAAGCACATAAGCATGATTCCTATGGTTAGAACTAGATAAATCTTATGTATAATTAGAGATCATGTTTATACCAGTAGAGATGTAATTGGTAGATCTACCTCGTCCGGCATAACGATCAGAACCGCCTCTAGCACCACCACGGTTATACGTGCTATTAGTACCACGAGGCCGGTAATCCGGTACATCCCTCGTCTGAATAGAAAGAAAAAACTTTATAAATCACCAAAACACCAGTAAATAAAAATGATAACTAGCTTAAATTGTTCCAGCAAACTATCTAGAGTCAGGTACGACATGAGGACTAGTTTAAAGGCCCTCAGTAGTCCATAGGTATAAAAACATCACTGCGACAATATTTCAATATCAGTAGATCTGTCAATGACTTAATTGTGTACTAGAAACAGAATGGTATCACACATAGTCCAAGTATGTACTAATACACAGATTATGCCAATAGTTTGAATTTTAAAATGCCGACACTGAACACCAAAGGTATTTCCTCGGTCTATTTTCAATAACAATGGAAGTTTTCAGGATCGACTCACCTCTTTCTTCTTTTCTTTCTTGCTCTTGACCTCGTGAAATGGGTCTGAAATGAGAAAAAAAAACAAGTATCAATATCAGTAATAGACGCCATATGCCACAAAAACAAGCCTTGAACAGGAAACTGAAGATCACAGGAACTATGAAAGCAAACCATTAGCAACATCTACGAAAAAATCCCACTAAGATGATACCAAACCTCAGCTAGAAAGTTTGATACTTGCACGGGGAACACAAAAACCATTAGAGGAGAAGCAACTTAAGGACAATAACAAAAACAGAGAGACATGGTCCATTCAGAATTAAAACCCCAATCAAACCCTAATAGAAACCCTTAGTAATCAGTCAATTTCGAGAAAACCTCCTCGGGATACATTAAAAACCCTACAAATCTTCACAATCCAAATCCCACACATACACAACAAGGTAGAGGGGAAAAGAAAAAAGGAGGAACCTTGAGAGAGGAGGCGATTAACGGCTTCGTTAGGATCCATATTGCACTCTTTAAGCATAGCATAGATCTCAGCCT
The DNA here is from genome assembly GCF_000375325.1 of Capsella rubella. Lineage (NCBI taxonomy): Eukaryota > Viridiplantae > Streptophyta > Magnoliopsida > Brassicales > Brassicaceae > Capsella > Capsella rubella. The sequence goes on from NW_006238923.1 coordinate 10,045,760, forward strand.
CGGGAGCGTTTACAATTTCCTTCAAGCTTTGTACTATTTTTCTAGACCCTGACGGAATATCGTGAATTCCGTTATTGGCTTTCCTAGCTCCGGCACTTCCGCCGCCGCCAACGACGCCGACCTTGCTGCTCATCTCTATCAGCCGAAAAAGCTGCCTCTCTCTCTCACTCTCTTAGATCTGAAAGGAAATAACGAAACTTTTCTTTTGTGGTTTCTCTCTTAAGTCGCGACAATACAAAGAAGACGAAGACGAAGAAGAAGAAGAAGAAGAAGGAAGCACAAGGGGAGTCTCGATATATCTGTAGAATGAAACCCTATCGATCTTTTTTTTTTTTCACCTAATAATTGTTTCTTTTCCTTTTTCCTTTTTTTCTTTTTTCCGGTTGCCTTTTTTAAAATTGTAAAATTACTGGACCGGCTCTCTCGTTTAAACCAGCCGACTGTCTCATAATCAAACCGAACCAAACACGACAGCACCAAAGTGGTCTGAACTCATTTTCTCTCATTTGAATATGCTCCTTTGGGCTTACAATAATCTTATTTGAAATACGTAGTAACCGTACACGGTCTTAACTTTTGGAGTCTCTTGCCCCTAATGATTCATTTGTTTTTAAAACCTAGCTTGGTGGATGCATGTATCGCGAAAGAAGCAAGTATGTCCACACGGACAAGGGGCACCACAACATACCAAATATCAGATACCAATTAGCCCAATTATTAAAAATCGAACAAATCTGTATATAGAACCAAAAGAAACGACAATACAAAGCTATATATGATGGTTACACATGATAAGGAAGGAGTTAAAGTGACGATTGTTTTGGATTTTTATATCGCTTCCTATGAAAGATTACTACTAGTTTGGATTTGTAACTTTGGGCAAAGTTAAGCACATGAACTTTCTAAATATATAAAAGAAACATAATCAGAAAAGATTTGTATGACATAAAAGGTAAGAAACAAATGAAAGGAGAAGAAACTCTTATTTAGAAGGAGGAGACAACAACACATAAAGAGAGGGAATCGCAACTGGGCTTACTAAGCAGATTCCTTATGTTTTCATAGGAAACACTTTAGCTTTTCGTTGTTTTCAGTTACCTACAAGTCTTTGGACTTTGTGTTGTTCGATTTAGTACGACAACAGATTAAAAAAGGACCTCTCCTAAAGCTTTTAAAAACTAAACAATCTTCAAATGCTCCAAATTGTATTAGCGTTGATTTTAAAAAGTATAATCTCCTCCATATGTCATAATCTTGCCACTGATACAAATAAAAATAACAAGAAGTTCCGAGTTACATTTGTCAGATAACGAACCGGCCATCTCTTGTCTTGTGTTTCATCTTACTAGTTACTCAAGGTGACGATGAGATTTGAAGTTTCCCACCAAGAAAGGAGCAGCTTCTTATATATTTTTCATGTACTATAAGTTTATCTGTAAATACCTTTTCCTCTTTATGGTGTTTTCTCTTGCTTGCCGATTCTTCTAGCTTCTTAGTTTCTCCTTTCTCAAGTTTTCTTATATTCTCTCCTACATGTCTTCGCATCCCTTCTCTCTCCCATCCCAAGAAATCTTAGATTCTATGATTCTCTTTTCTCTTCATCTTTATAATAAGATATATCTATACCTGAGAGGGAACTTCTTCGCTACCAATTCTTTCTTTCAGCTCTATCAAATCCCAAGAACCTGAAGACTATCTCTCTTCTTTCTCTCAAAACTCAAAAGCTTTAACTGGAAAGAAAATGACTCACCGTATAGCTTCTCGATGTTTCTCCATCATGCTTCTATGTCTTCTAATCACTTCACGTAATCTCTCTGCGTCTGATAACATTAGAATAGTGAATAAGCTTTGTTTGTTTTTCCTGTGATTCTGAATATTTTTTGTTCTAAAAGGATGCAACGAACTGACCTGATTTTTGTAATGATTGATTTCAGCTCTACATGTTATAGCTCAGGGTCAGGGAGGAGGACAAGGTGATATACCAGTTGTTAATCCTACAGCTCCCGATGGTGGTACCACCACCACACCAACCATAACCCAACCATCACCGCCTTCCTCAACATTCCCAGGTCCAACTACGCCAACAACTACACCAACTGGTGGGTATCCACCCCTTGATGGAACTACACCAACAGGTGGTTACCCACCACTTGGTGGCACCTCCCCTCCAGGTGGTGGTGGCGATGTTGGTGGTGGTTATGGTGGTGGTGGTGACACTGGTGCAGGTGGAGGAGGAGGCGGTTATGGTGGTGGTGCACCTGGTGGAGGAGGAGGAGGTGACACCGGTGCAGGAGGTGGTGGTGCAACTGGTGGTGGCGGTGGTGGAGACACTGGCGGAGGTGGTGGTGGTGGTGGTGGTGGTAGTGGCCAGTATTGTATAGCGAAAGCAAATGCTTCGCCAACATCATTACAAGTGGCTTTGGATTATGCTTGTGGGTATGGAGGAGCTGATTGTGGCCAGATCCAACAAGGTGCAGCCTGTTACGAGCCTAACACCATTCGTGATCATGCTTCCTTTGCTTTCAATAGTTATTACCAGAAGCATCCTGGTTCTGACAGCTGCAATTTTGGAGGGGCAGCACAACTCACCAGCACAGATCCAAGTAAGACATATTAGAACTTTTTTATGCACACTTCTACAAAGAGTCTAATCATAAGAGACAGGAAACTAGAATTAAGTTACCTGCATAGCATCCATGTTTCCGTTGTCTTTGCTACCTCCATGGGATGTGTGAGCTACTAGAAACCTCCACAACTGATAGATGTTTTGAGTATCTTGAATTAGTTCATGAACCTAAGAATACTATCCCACCAAATGATTATAATGTGTCAAAGAGCTAGATAACTAGAATTTTCACCTTTTACGCCAAAGATAAATCTGAGACTTGGTATTCATATCTGCTGTTATACTGCTCCAGGTAAAGGAAGCTGTCACTTCTCATCATCATCAGGAACAGTCAGGTATGATTCTCTATCCTAAATTAGCACCTTAACCTGCCAAAAAGTGACAAAATAACAGTGATGTTTATGCCACATGCAGCACAAGCCCACCAAGTCAATTAAGTCCACCGGATTTTAATTCCCCACCATCTACATACCCACCCCCAATAACTACTCCAAACACAGGCATAACTGGTTCTGGACCACCATTCGGCGTGGCAGAGCCAACCGGGCTTCCAAGTTCAGCAACCCCTGTGTCACATAGCCTTCTCTCATTATTTACAGCAGTCGGGATACTAATGCCACTGCTCAGGGAAAATTATCTTTAAAAGGAAAAAGTGTCAGGGTTTCAATCATTCTCTGCGAATTATGAGGCGCGTTTTCCATATCTACCTTCACGTTATACGGAGTTCGAGAAAGCAGCTGTCATCAGCAAGAAGATTTTAATCCAAGACCTTACTCTCACCATCTGTTCTATTGCTATAGTTCATCACTGAAATTATATTTATTTAGTAGGAGATATTACAAAATCAAAGGGCGTAGGATATATACATTCTTGTAGAAACATTCAGCATAATGTATCTCTCCACAGTTGTAGAAAATAAAATACTTAGGGAACGGTTAAAAAATACAAAAGCAATGTCAGACATAATTAATTATGGAAAGATATAACAGAAAATAATGTGAAAGCTACTTCAAGTACTTTACCAGCAACGTTCCAAATCAGGTAGGCACGCCGACATTGACAGACAAGCTCCATGATACCTGCAGCATTTCCAAACAGTTTCTACAAGGATGACAATATCCTTAATATGCTCTATCCAAGTCATGATCTTAAGTATTAGTTTTTAATCCAGCTCCTTGTGGAATCATACATGACTAAAAGATCAATCTAGTAGCAGCAAGTAGTGCCAAATACAAGCATCTGATAAAGAGGATAAATATGCAAGCACGTTTGCATTAAGTATTGAAATTGAGCAAATAAATATAGCACATTATTTTATGTCTCTTCATAGAAATTGTTACAGTGCTTTTTACAGATGAGCCCTTTTGTTAGGAGCATAGTTATATCAAGAAAAGGAACGATACAACTGCGACACCAATTATTGCTACAGTGGCAATAACTGAATTTTGATCAAATGCTTTCTGCAAGCTGCCTGCTCGTGAGAAATGCTGGAAAGCCAGAAAACAAGAGATTGCTAAAGAAAGGATAGCCCCTTCTTGTTTCCCTCTGCATGTATATGAATTCAATAAGGCCGACTAAAGAAAAGAAAACCTTGATCACAAGACATTACATTTGTAAGACTCTAACCTTATGCTCATAACTTGATATGGTGCCACAATCACCAAGAGTAATGCAATGAATGGCAGCTCAAGTTCACCTATAAACAGGGAATTTTATAAGAATTACAAACAAAGGCATGCATATTCTTCTGCAAGTTGAAGATCTGGCGTGAATCCAGCCAGCTTAACTTGATAATGGAAATTTGAGGCTTTGATGTTGGAAACTAGCATGAATTTCATTCCCAGTAAATGGCAGTTGAACATAAAAATCCAACAGTAGAATTCAACACCCTATAACCCACCCTACTTGAAGATGAATACGAACCTGGAAACGAGAAGAAAAGTCGAGTAAGAAGCGCCAGAAATGCTGCCCAGATTCCATATTCACCCCTGCAAATTAGATGCAGGATTTTAAGTATAAGGGCTTCAAGATTTCTATAGGAGCATAAAAAGTTCTCTCATCCAGCAAAACAAAAAAAAGAAAGGAACAAAATCCACAAGCATTGGTAAATGACAATGTATCATATAGCCAGCCATGAAAAAGCTTACTTCATCCAGGAAACAATGCCCAATGGTGCTTGTAGAGCGAATAGTGGAACAACAAAGGACTTATGGATACCAGTACCCCTTGCAAACATCAATGCGCTAGAAAGAAGAAACAACATTCAGCACAGAGATTAAACTCATATGCTGCTGACAATATGAATCAGTGGAAATAAAAGAATTATCAATCTCAATTTACTTCCACACACGATTCCAAGGCATTCAAACGTATCAAAAATCATGTAAGCAAGGTTTGTATAAATGTCACTGATTCACACATTTAATTCTCTTTTCCGAAATCATCTGCTATAATCCGAATCGAGCTATAACTTGTAATGAATCCACACGTCGGAATATTTCCAACAGCATATCATAGTTAATGAGAGTGAGAGATCATACACGCAAGAAATTGTGGAGATCCATTGTAGATTATGAACAGACAACATCGGAGCAGCATAACAGACCACACTCGATCCTCTCTTCCTCCGCTTCTCAACTTTCGTCAGCACCGTAGCGGTTCGGCGACGATCAGCCGATGACCTACGAATACACTCGTTTACTTAAACGACCCGGAAACAATCGAAATCCACAGATTGAGAAATTTGAAAAAACCGCGTGTTTCCATGTCACTATACCTCAGCGGATTGAAGCAAAGAGAACTCGTAGCGTGACCTAGACCAGAGAGAGCTGAAGGACGAGGCCGGAGTTGAAGCGAGAGAAATGGTTTCTGATGGTGAAGTGAGACGATCCGGGACGATGAGAGACAGAGACTCGCCATGTAATTGTTTAGACTAGTTACGGTGGTGAGAAGATGACGGAGTGAACTCTTTCCGTTAAATTAGTATCATTTGCATAAATCCATGATCGTTACGTGGACGGTGTATATTGCACGACATATGCTTCAGCCTTCAAGGCGCAATGCAAATCTAACCACGTAGGATTCCACGTCAGCTTTAAAATATCCCAATTCACACAAAACATGACAAATTATGCATTGTTTTAATTTTTCAGATTCATTTTGATTTTATTTTGATATATTTCTTTTTTCGAAAATTTTATAAAAAGAATTGTAAAGAACAAATACAAGCATCATTATGACATTATTTGTTTCCCTTCATACACATTGTTACACTGATTTTTACATATGAGAGTTCTTTTTGTGCGGTAAAGGAGAAAAGTTATAACAAGAAAAGAAGTGATACAACAGTGAGACCAATAATGGCTACAGTTGCAAGAACTGAACTCTTCTCGTATGCTTTCTCCAAGCTGCCTGCTTTTGAGAAATGCTGGAAAGCAAGAAAACAAGAGATCGCTAAAGATATGATAGCACCTTCTTGCCTCCCTCTGCAAGTATATATATATAAATAAAAAAAATTATTAACGAGTCTCTCTATAAGTATATAAAACCTTGATGATCACAATTCACAAGTGACAATAACATTACATTATTCTAAGATTCTAACCTTATGCTCATAACTTGATGTGGAGCAACAATCACCAGGAGTAATGCAATAAATGGCAGCTCAAGTTCAGCTATAAATAAAGCATTGTATAAAAATTATATATCACAACACTAAAATTACATAGCCTGTAACCCAACTCTACTCAAAGAGGAATAAGAACCTGGAAAAGTGAAGAAGAGTCGAACAATAAGCGCCAAAAATGCTGCCCAGACGCCATATTCTCCCCTAGAAAATATAAGATGAATAAGTTTAAGGTTAGCAGCTTCAAGATGGCTGTGAAAGCAACAAGCATTGGTTATTCAAATCACCATAGTAAAATCTTACTTAATCCAGGCGACAATGCTGGATGGTGCGTGTAGAGCGAATAGTGGAACAACAACGGACTTATGGATACCAGTACCCCTTGCAAGAATCAATGCACTATAAAAAGAAAACACCATTCAGTATATTTATTATATTGTTATAGTGCTGATGACATTATGAAAACAGAGGAAACTACAGAGTCAACCATGGCAATTCACGTCTATGTAATGTAACTTATACATCATACATCATCATGTCATGTGTTAAGAAAATCACAGTAGAAGTGTCTGTGTGTGAGAGAGAGAGGTCATACATGCAAGAAATTGCAGAGACCCATTGTAGATTATAGACAGAAACGGGAGAAGCATAACACACCAAACTCGACCCTCTCTTTCGCCGTTTCTCAACCCTAGTCGAAACCGAAGCGGTTCTGGTTCGATGACGATCAGCCAATAACCTAACACACAAAAACTATACTGTTTGAGAATTTGAGAATCTGAAATCATATGTTTCTAGTGGATTAATATATATATAAAATTAATCACCTTAACGGATTGAAGGAAACAGCACCAGTAGCGTGACCTATGCCGGAGATATTCGATGTACAAGGCCGGACTTTTAAAGAAAGAATAGGTTTCTGGTGGTGGAGAGAAACGATCCGGGACGATGAGAGACAGAGACTCGCCATCATTGTATCGTAATGTATTGTGTAGTAAGACGATTGTGTTCTACTTTCTGTTAAAATTAGTAATAATCAGTTGTGTCAATTATATATGAGGCGTTACGTGGGAGTGGGACGTGTGGATTTTTCGTGGCAAATGCTTTTGAAGTGGAGCCTTAGTATACCACTACACGTGATTGGGAAAACGAGAGTCCGACGTTAACAATCAATCAAGGAATCTTTGAATCTCCACCGTTGGAATCAAACTCATATATGCAAATCCCACCCCCACTTTGGATTCCATGTCAGCCAGCTTTAGCATTATCTTATTCATGGGAACGTGACAAAATTTCATGTCGATCAAAAGATAACTATTTTAAAATATAATTAGAAATATGAAAATATTGTTTTTTGTTTTTGTTTCGTTTTTGTTTGCCAAATATCAAAGTTACAAGCCAGTTTTTGATGCCGACATAACACCTTCAGTTTCAGCCTTTCAAATAATGTTCTTTCTTTCTACTGTGTTTATAATAATTTCTAAGAATCCAACTTGTGTAATGGTTTTGCAGTCTCGCAAAGTCTGAAAGTGGTTGTTTCTACTCTTGTAATAATGTGTATTACCTAGTTCTAATGTTATTGTAAGAATCATGACTTGTGAAGAAAACAAAGACTTCTATCAAGAAAAAACACATAAGACTTGAGAGTACTCTTTTTCTTACTGTACAAATTGCCAAAGCTTATATATAATAGAAAGTAACAAGAGTTACAACATAATACCCACATAAAACCGAGTATTCATGGTTTTTTTTTTACATATACTCCATGGAAGCAAAAAAAAAACACATGAAGAAAGAAAAAAAAGAAAAAAAACAGAGTAAGTACTCCCACAGCTGCAGGCAGCATTTCAAACCTGCAAATCGAAAACAAACTCTGCAGGGTGCTGCATCAGTTAAACTCTGCCTTTCACCAATATGTACGGTTAAAAATTAGTACTTCGAAACAAAACAGCCATATCACAACACTTGAGTCTTCTTTAATTAACTCTTGTGTCAGCTTCTCTCTCTGGCATCATCATCGAGCTTAAGAGAGTCAAGGATATCCACATTCTTAGTTTCCTCATCAACAGCCTATAAAACAGCAAAACAAAAAAAAAAACTAAACCAATAAGAAGTCAAAAGATCCATCTCTAGCTAAAATGCAGGCAGTATTAACTTCCTTAGGGATCATCAGGATTTGTAGTTGTTTCAGACCAAAAGAGTTATGTTTTTACCAGTTCAACAGAGTCTGGATTGTTAGGGGTATCGAAGATAATTGGACGACAACGCATATCTTCATTCATCAAGCTTGAGTTCTGAAAATGGGCTATAAGGGCAGTTTTTCCTTGTATCCGAGCATATGCTAGTGAAGCTACTTTCTCACTGTTAAACTTCTCCCACTTCTTCCCGTTAAATGCCTGCGAAAATGGAAATTTCTGTTAGTTTTTATTCTGAGTGGTCTTAACTAAAGATAACAATATCTTAAAAGGAAATTGGAGAGAGAAGGATACCTCGTAAAATGGAATGATGAGTTCTGGAGAGAGCATATTGATGAAAGCGTAGCCAACATTGCATTTGTTCTGCAAACCAAACAGTTACTTACCGTGTGTTGTATCAGTTACTGAACTCGTAACTTTGAATCACTAATGAATCTTTACCTTAAAATCAATGGGCAAATAGAGAAAGTTGTAAGTTCCTTGGTTCTTTTCATCAATCGCAGCTAACAACATCTTTGAGGTGTATCTGTTAATAACATCATGAAAGACACTCAGATCAGGAATCTGGCTGTATCATAGACGTAACAATAAAGAAAGAAAAGCTTACTTATTTGGAATGTTTTTAATCATCAAGGTAGTCCGAGAATCCTCTCCGTTAAGAATTTTGTCCAAATCAAGTTGAAACTGTTTCCTGCTTTCAACCTGCATTGAATTGTTCTCAACTCTACGAGGCCTTCCATTTTCATACAAACCATCAAAGCCGGAGGAGAGCCGTCCTGAGTTTAGACCGCTGCTTAAGAACATGGGGTTGAATCTCGGTGAAGACATCATTCTGTAACTTGAAAAACCATTTTCGGCAATGCTTCCAGGGTTAAGGATCCCATTATTTGTCATTTTAGACGGGAAACTTCCACCGTTGAGACCCATTCCACTCATTCCTTGAAGACCAACAGTGTTCATGAACAAAGGGTCCTTTGAAGACTCTGGGGCAAATCCAAAATGCTTTTCTAGAGGAACACCAGATGGTGCAGACCCAACATGGAAGTGATGATGGTTACGACTTTGATTTTGATGCTGATGTGGAAATGGAACAGACCTGTCTACCCGAGATGAGAAGAGTGGATTCCCAGTGGATGATGTTGACCAAACCGAGGAACTTGAAGGTTCAGAGCGTGTGTTAGGACTTCCCCAGAGAAACTCTGAACCTGACAACGTCTCAATTCCACCTCCGTTTGAGAGTAACGGACCAGAAGGAGAGAGATTTCCTGTGTACTTGTTATCCAGCTTTGGCTCTTGGAACAAATGCGATGACTGTTGGAAGACGTTGCTACCCATTTGAGCCCTGCCAATGGGTGCAAGCTTCGAGCTTGGTCCTTGTGAATTTAGAGCAGACGCCAAACCAGACAAGTGGCTGTTCCTTGTAGGACTTAATCCGAAAACGGGTGACCTACTAAGTACACTTTGAAGCGGACTACCCTCCACAGGACTATTCAGCAGCCAGTTACCTGCCACCAAATCAAACAGTTTTAGCCTTTGAGGATGTCAAAATTTACAATTTCGTTTAAAGGGAAGCATATAGAAATATACTCACTTGGAGGAGAGTTTGCCATGGGTGAACCAATCATTGGTAGGTAATGCAAATCATCATGTTCAAGGTCTTGGTTAAGTTGCAACATCAGGCTGGCAGATCAAATAACGGTCAGAGGTAAAAAAAAATTATAATGGCATTAACTATTGTATGAGGCAGATATAAGAAAGAAGCAAACCTTCGACGAGCTCCTCCAGGGCGACTAGGTTCAACCTTTATACGTTTTCCAGCAATCTCACACCTGTTTAATGCCTTCAATGCTGCTTCAGCACCTCGAACATCATAAAACTCAACGAATTTGTGATGCCTCTTATGTGGTGTTTCCCTTATCTGTTTTTTGGGAGGAAAAAACAGTACTTAAAATGGATGTTTTTTCTTTCAAACCAGCTCAACAATATCAAATACACTATGTTTGTCATGAAAAAATAAAAAGAAAGATATCTATCACCTCTTTGATCTCGCCATGTACACCAAAAATTCCATGCAAGTCATCATTAGAAATTGAAGGATCCAAGTTAAAAACCACCAATGTCCCCTGATTCATATCTTTCTCAGATGGATTATCCTACAGATACAGAGGAAACAGGTACAATAGAAGCAAATTAGAGCTGCTACAAGAATTGTTGACAGTATTAAAAAGAACCACTAGCAAACCTTAGGAATTGAGAAGTGAATATCCAACTTTCTCCGTCTTAATGGCTTATTCTGTAAAGACCGCATAGCCATTCGAGCAGAACGGATGTCATAATAAGATATCATGACAAATCCCCTATGCTTACAAGTAGTATACAGCGTTCTGATGTCACCGTATTGCTGCCACATCACATAAAGGAGGAGGAAAAAAACATCACCCATCAGTGTCTGTAAGTTTGTTATAAAAAATCCAACAGTTTCAGGTCAATATTCGTTGAAGATACCTCAAAGAGAGCTGTGAGTTCAGAGTCCTCTACATTGCTGTTAATATTCCGGACAAACAAAGTTCTCGAGGGGTGTTCACCGTAAGGATGCTCACCAGCAACTGTCCCGGCACCATTTTGAATATTGAATTGCGGAACTGCATTTCCACCAAGACTTGAAAGGGACAATCTTGGAGGACCACTCATGCTCATGTTTTCCCGAAAATCAGTGTCAAGTTCCATTCCTCCTCCACTACCAAAAAGATCAAAATCATCAGCATCTGGTAACTCGCTCAGTTCAAGTTCATCCATCATCCCAGTCAATAGATCTTCTTCATCAGGAAGCAGGTTTCCAATAGAATGAGATTCAATGTCATCAACACTTTCTTGAAACTTGTTAGGACGAGAAACAGCACTATCATCAATCCGTGAGAAACCATATCTGTTGTCACTCAATTGCACTGCAAACAAAAAAGCAAACATATAAAGCAAAAGAGAGAAAGAAGATATGTATATATAATAATGATGAAGGGATCTCGTTTTTACATTTTCCATGGGGAAGAACAGGTAAAGAACTGGAGAACAAAGTAGCATCGGTGGAAGGATGATGGTGACGACCAAATCCAGGGAGAATCCCCCAAGCTCCAGCCTCTGCTTCGTGTGGTATATCCATTAAGCAACTTCTTTCTTTGATCTGCTTTTTCGTATTTTAATTAAGAAAAACAAACCCATCAGCTCACATTTTATAATAATCCTATTCAAACTAGAACCATATACATTAAAGTCTCACAGATCAGATATGCTTTATTAATCAAGATATAAGAGTGAACAACACATTTGAAATCTTAGGTCATGTGTAGGAAAATTAACATGCAAGCAAGTAAGATTGATCCAAGGACGAAATCAAAACCTTAAACCAACAAAAATAATCTTTTACATACAAAAGGGGCATGAAAATAAATATTTTTTTTCTTCTTTGCTGCTGAAGAAAGCTGAGCAATTTGACTAAACCAATACTAAAAAGTCGCAAATTTATGGAAATCAGAATTAAAAAAAGAAAAAGAAGATCGTTGAGCAATTAAAATGATTAGACAAAAAAAAAAGAGAGGACAACTCCAAAGATCAAAGAAACAGAACTAGGTTGCTTGGTAACAAACGAAACTAACCGAATTAGCTAGTTCTATGCTCCGATCATCAAAAAGCTTAAACCTTTTAAGAAACACTAATGATCGAAATCGCCGACAAAAACAAAAAAAAAAATTCAGAAGAAACACTTTAAGAAGGGGTTTAGACTTTACAGACGAAACCCAGAAACAAAGTGTGGAAATTTCAGTTGAAAAAGAAAGAACACAATCGATTGACTACAAGAAAGAAAAAAACATCAAAAACCCAGAAATCAAAATAAGTTTGTGTACCTCAAAAGAAAAAGAATTGGGAAATTGAAAAAGGGAGAGAGAGAGTTGATACCTCAAAATGTGCAGTTACCAACACAGACGATGATCACGATACAAACCACGATGAAGAAAAGAGAGAATCTCTACCAACCAAACAAAAATAAAACCTCCCCCAAGCAAAAAAGAAAAAAAAAAAATATGAAGTAAGAAGAAAATTTGGACTTGTCTCTTTTAATTATTTTTTTGGGGTTTAATAGAAAGAGAGAGGGAGAGAGAGAAGAAACAATAATGTGAGAGATAAAAAAAATAAAATAAAAAAATATCAGAGAGAACAGAGAGAAAGTAGTGAGAATGATTGATGTGTCTAAAGGACTAAAGAAAGAGAGGTTTTTTTTTCTTAACTGAATTTAAATACAATTTTGAGTCCGATCCTTTTTCATTTTTATTTTTACAAGTATGCTTTGATTTTGACACTTCCGTGTTTATCTCTCTTTATTGTATCATCCATCTTTTTACATAGGAGTAATAATAAGTAACTCTATCCATAAACATATTTTAATCCTATCTAAACAATAGTGTTTATCTTATTATGTTGTCAACGTATCTAACTGGTAATGCTAATATGCATTTTCTTTATTACCATACACGTTTATTATCTAACTAATGTAATGAGATAATAATGGATATACCAACTAAAATATTTCAGATTCTTTGGACATGTACAATGTATCCATACGGAATTGTCATCTATGTTCGTTTTTTTTCTGTATTTTGTTTTCTCAGGTTTACATGTTTTTTTACAAAAGAGTTTTTATCCATATTAGAATAAGAAAAAGTAAATTAACAGACTAACAGTTAGAGAGTTTATGTTTTGAGCAAATATAAGGTAATGTTAATATGATAATGTTTTGTAAGTTTCACACGAATAGTAAGTATGTCAATTAAGAGGTCATCCTTTAAAACTATATATAATTGATGATGGCTTTAGAAAGTTTCCAATCATACCCATAAATTCGTCGTAGCTTCTTACATTATTTTATATCCCCAAGTTGGATAGAAACGGAACCTAAGTATATGTCTTTTAGCTTAATTGACTGAGTATTGTTATTATCCAAAAGTAAATTACCAATACATGTTGTCGAATAAACGAACGGATGGGTAAGTCAACGACGAACTAGTTTATGTAGTTTAGTGTAACATCTCACGTAAAAATACATACAAATAAGTACTAGTTAATTACTAGAATCACTCGGCATTGATCTTACGCCATACGGACCATACCCAATCATGTATCGAAATAGACCTATACTATACATTTGACCCAAGTAATGCGACATCTTTAAGATGTGTAGTTGGTTTGATGAAATTTATTTCAAAACATACTATCCTACTCACTAGTTTATTATTTTTTCCATATCTTATAATCAATGATTGAAATGGATATATCCATGTTTTAGTATATACTATAGCATCGAACGTATCATAACATGACAAATTATACGCGGAGAGGTCGGAAAAGTCGAAAAGATTTTCATAAAAAGTGACTTGGATAATGTTGTTTTCTATATATTTTACATATATTTTATAGTCCCATAACATAACAATTGTGATGTCAAGTCATCATCGTCCACATAATATGAAAATAATGCTTATGTAAATTGGCTTCAATTATCCTTACTTCCGGATATCAATATATCAAAACTTAAACGTTGATACGTGATGCTATGTAATAATATTCACGGATTTGAATAGTTACGTTGTTTAATGAATTTAAAACATGTTAAGAGGAAATAGACATAGCATATATATATATATATATATCTATTTTAAAAGAATGTAAAATAGAGAATTAGTGAGATTCAATACGAAATAATTAATATCACCGAGTCAGCATAATGACTAGTTTATCACAAATAGGTAAAGATATATACACCACACTACATTCATATAACTGGACCCCCTTAATAATTTAATTTAATTATTTATTGCTAGTTTGATTTCTTCACGTTAGAGCTATAATGTATACTATATAGTACAGAATACAAAAAGATTATATAATTAAGGGGTTAACATCATAGGCTCACTTAAATTAACATCATAGGCTTATAGTTTTTTTTTTAATATATAATTAATCTGATCCACAATTTTGCTAGTGATATTGCTTTACGGCTTGGGTGATGTTAAGAAAAAGAGAGGATATTGCGAAGCCACGTCAGGATAATCTTGAAGCATATGCCATAATGCTACCATGAATCTCTTCATTAGATAAACATCAGTAACCTTTTGAATGACTCAAATTAGTTTTTAAATTAATTTATATAGTATAGTAGAAATTTATATAAAAATGAAGTTTCTGTTTTTTACGTTAAGTGATAAAGAGTTGTTTTTATTTGGAGAAAAGAACAACATATTGTAAACTGCACTGACTGATTCAATCTTGTTATAAGAAAATATCGACTGAATTCATAAATATTATGAAGTCCAATTTTGACATGGTCGTTTATATATTATATGGTTTAAAATATATAAATTCCGGTGTGACGTAAATAAAACTTGGAATATTTGTACTTTTCTCCGGAAATATAATTACATATTTGGAAATTTAGATCATTGAATTTCTTGAAAAGATTATTAGGACATTGACTTACGAATCTCATATATGACAGTTGCGTACGGGCGTCACTTGTAGATGTGTCCTAACTAGTTGTGTTCGATTCGGTTCGAATTGTACCTTATTATATTTTTTTTGGTTGCTTGGTTAAAAGAGTTAGTTGAACCAATTCTATTGAAATATCCTTGAAGACTAGATATATATATTGTACAAGTTAAGCTCAAGTGTGAATGAAATTAACAAATAGTATTAGTACAACAGAACGTACATTATTTCTGGTTTGATGAGAGACAAACAAAAGAGAGGGAGGGGTTGGTTTGGTATAAACAAACAGAGTCATTGTCTGAAAGACGTCGAGTGTAAAGTTAAAAGACCTTCTCGTTTGCTTTGCGTCATAGAATACAAATCCTTATTATCCTCCATGTTTCCCTTTCTTCTTTTCTTTTCTTGTGGTTCTAAAATGATTACGCAAACTACAATCATACATTTGTACTTAAATAAATTACTTTACATCGTAGGTTGGTTTCAGTTTTGTTGTTGGCCCCAATAGAGGACAAAATTAGAAGCTGTGAATCAAATTCCATATCACACTCTTTGTTCTTTTGCAAACTTAATTCAATTATATATATATCTACAGAATCAATTGTGTACACATGACCGATTCAAATATATAGATAAACTTCCTAACTTCCTTCCTAGTAAGAACAACACACACACAATGCCACAAACATCCATTTGACGTATGCAGAGTTTAGTTTGGATGTATTTGTTGGGACTGCATATACATTCTTCTACGAGCTAAGCTGAAATACTTACACAGCTTAGCTTAAACAAGGGGACCAGAAAAGAAACGAGCAACCTTGGAATCTATACCTTGGGAGAGAGAGCAGCAAAGAAAAAATTATGATACAGAAGTCACTTCTGGAGGAGCAGAGCACTGCATTGAGCCATGATCTTTGAGGCTCTCGTGTTTGATTTTGATTTTTTTTCATGTAAACACAGAGCATTGCATCACCAACCATCACTTCTGTGTTTTCATAAGTTCCTTCTTTATCGCCTCTTTTGCTATTGGTGTGTCAGTCTTCATCTGAATTATGGGCCTTACATTGGGCCTATAGTATCGTAGATGTAAGTTAAACATAGGCCGAGATCCATATGTAAAGCGGTGCTGAATAGAGAAACCCTAAAAACCTAAGCAGTCTTCTGCTTCTATATAAAGGGAAAACCCTAACTCTAGCTTTAACCAAAAATTCAACGACGGCATTTTATAAACACTGATAATGTTTTGATTTTTCTTCCGATGATGAGCTAGTTGTTAGTGAATTAGGTGTTGTTTGTGTCTATATGTTTCTTCGTTAGCTCAGATTAGTTTTATCTTTGTGATTCTCTTACAACCTTTGAGGAAAGTGATGATATGAAATTGTCGCCCCAGTCTTAATTTGCATCCATTACGATGGAATGTAATATGGTGATTGACTATTTTTGTCTGATTCTTCTCAAAACACTCTCTTTCTTGTTCTTTAATTTAGTCTTGTGGATATGATGAAATGGCATTAATGTTTTGTGACACCCAGTCTGATCTGCTTTTGCAGAGTGATTGATTTGCCATATTTGCTGATCCATTTTCACTATTTTTTGTGTTTTCAGTTTTATGAATTTGATTCAAAGTTTTGATTTTTATTAGAGGAATGAGGATATAATTCCATACGTCTGCAAATCAGAAATACAGTGTTGATACAATGACATGCACTACCATCTGACCTCTTCTGTATCCTGTCTTCTTGTTTGTTTTTGTTTTGAGTCCTTTGTTTTCTGCAATCAATGATGAAATTATGTCAAAGTTCAATGATTATACAATGATTATCAAATCACTAGATCACCATCTTTCGGCTGAGATTGCAAGTTTTCTCTTTTCTATCTCGTTGTGTTGTTTTTGGGAGAATGCCTACGGTATCTGATGTCCAAAGTTGAAAAAATGTGTTTGGACATTTCGTTTTTCTTAGGCAGAAAGTGAAATCAGGCTTTGCGACACTGTTAGCTTCTTATAACCATAAGCTACCTGTTACTTTTATACCTGTTTACATCTACTTATCAACTGGTTAGGTTTTTGTCTCCCTATATCTGTCGTGTTTTATAGTGTTACTGTTACGTTCGTACTTATGCAGGTTATGTTTCGCTTGCATCTCTGGCGTGGAAGAGGATTCTTAAGTCGATATCCTGGTTACTAATTCGATCTTCTTCAATTTTTTGAAGAACACCTACTGTCATTTATTGAATTGTAATTGTAATACCAAGTCTTTATGACCCCAAATATAAATAAAGAAATTTCTCATTTTTGTATTTTAGTTACTGCATAATCTCTTAGTAGCAAAATAATTTAACCTCCATAATTTAACCATGAAGTTGATAGCCAAAGCCTCTATTTTCTTTTGGTATCTATTCGTTATGAATGTAAGCTGAAATAAAACCATGGACACAATGAAACCTCAATGTTTTCTTTGCAGGCAATCTTGCCAGTTTCTTTGTAATGGAATTTCAATTCATGATTGCTTTTTGGAAGTAGATTGTAATCTAGCTGATTTGAAGTGGAATTTGAATTCATGATTGCTAATCGAATTTGAAGTCACGAAGACCTACAGAAACCTAGCTTTATACATAACAAGAGGCGAAGTTACCACTATATATTGTGATGGACCAGTAAAGAGTTTTGTGTTCCAGTGTAAAATAACTGCTAGCATATTTACAAATAGCTTTGTAATGGTATCAAATACTCTAAAATACTAACAATTGCTGACTCCGTTCTTGTAGTTGCAACGAGCATTGTGAAGAACATCTAGCACTAGATATTGACACTAACAGAGCCTTTTCAGTGTCTCCGTCGATTCGTCGTTGTACCAATTTGATGAGATACTCCAAGAAAACCGAATCGAATGGCAAGGTGATTGGTCCACCCGTTGGGAGTCCAAACTCTTCTTCAGATATCTTCAAGAGCTCTTGAAAAACAGAGTTGCTCAGGTAGCTTATCGGAAAAGCAAAGCGTTTGTTATCTGCCGTGTAAACTACAAAACATCCCTTCTCCACAGCGGTTGAGCTGCTGGTAGTAGCTGTGGACTTGTGAAATGAGATTCTTTTCCTGTGGAGAGCTGCTCTCTGTTGCCATTTCTTGGCCATCTTGAGTAGTTTCTTAGTGTTGATCATCTTGTTCTTGGAAAGAGAGCAAACAAATATATTACTTGAAAGTTGTGTTGAAGAAACCTTTGTATTAGTGCAAGCTGTGATTGATGAAAAATGCTATAAGCTTTGTTGTATTTATATAGAAGGAGAAATTAATAGATTTAGAAATGAATTGGTGATAAGCTATCAAACACCTAACCAGACACAAACACATGCTTATGTTTCTACTCAGTGTGATCATAACTCATAGGGGTCCTAAGTTGGTAGCTAGTCAATCATGTCTGCTAATGAACTTGTGGACTATATACAACTTCTTGTGAGAATTGAGTAGACATGACATGTGTGTATGAAAATTCTATATGGACATTTTTATGACAAGAATTAGGTACCAAGACTTTGATGAATAATGCAGCAAGAGGCTGTTGTAACATTATATAGATATATATATAATGAGTAGTTGAGAACTTGTCAAGCAGACAAGACAAGTCTTGAAGACAAGAGCAGCCAAAAACCCAAACTCATGTTTGCTTAAGGGTCCCCATGGTGGTTAGTTGATCGATCCATTAGCTACTTCAAATGTGAGTCACACAAATATTAGATCAAGCTAAGCAGGGAACCTCAAATCTGGTTAAAATCAATGATCATATAGATCAATACAATGAAACACATGTGAGATGAACCAAAAAATGAGAAACATGTAGGCTTCTCACATTCCTGCTAAAAAGCTCATATTTTTATTGAGATCAGATCGGTCAAAGGGCATGTTCTAATGCAGTCTGTATACTATCTGTGCCTTTTCACAGTTTTCTTGTTCCAGAGATGGTTTGATGTATAATAAGGCATTTAGTTAGTGTGTGTGAAATTTGACTTGATGCGACTGCAACATTTTCCATGATAAACACTTTTTAGATTAATTTGTAAAAATGATTAATAAGTTTAACGAGATGATATGTTTTTTTTTGTTAACGACAACTGATGTTATAATGGGCCTAAACGGGCTTAGCAGGTTTGATCAAAAGGAAATGGGTAGCCCGTTTATTATTATTTTTTTCTGTGTAAACGACGTAGTTTCACTTAATGGACTAAAAGCATCGCAGCCTCAGATTCTGATCCTCACAAAAACTTTCAGCTCCGCCTCGATAACCTAACAAGTTTCGGAAATGTCACCTTTGTCGTTGGATCGGAAAATGATGAATTCATCACCTTCCATACCGATTGATTTCATGGTGGAGATCTTGTCGAGATTGCCTGCAAATTCAGTCGCCAGGTTTCATTGCGTGTCGAAGCTATGGGCATCAACGTTGAGTAGCTCATATTTCAAGGAGTTGTTCATGGCCAAGTCTTTAGCTAAGCCGCGCCTCTTGTTCGCCATCGGGGAAAACGGAAACGACAAAGGTAAAGCCAAAGGGTATGGTATGTGGAGCTTCTTCTCCTTGCCTCAGCTCGAGAATCCATTTGAGAAATCAACGTCGTCGACTACTCTTGTAGCATCCGCTGAGTCTCATGTGCAGAAGTTTTCTCCAGCCAGTATAGATATCGATTATTATAGTAACATAAAGTATTTCTCATGTGGCTACAACTCTGGCTTGATCTATTTCCATGGTTCTCGATACCAAGGTAGACCTGTGATTTGTAACCCCAACACAGGACATTATGCTGTCTTACCTAAAAAGTATACTTACAGAAAGGCGTATAGTTTTTTCGGGTTTGATCCGATTGACAAGCAATACAAGGCGTTGTTTATGGCTTATCCATCTGGTCCTGGTCATCATAGTGTTCTTACTTTTGGAGCTGGAGATATGAAGTGGAGAAAGATTGATTGTTCAGTTCGACATGAGATTAAGAGTGATGGGGTTTGCATCAATGGCGTTCTGTATTACTTAGGTGACACATCTGATTGTGATAATGATGCTCATGAAGGATTGTCTGATTATGTGGTAGTTTGCTTTGATGTTAGGTCTGAGAAATTCAGCTTTATTTGCGTAGAAAGGTTTTGTCGATTGGTAGACTATAAAGGAAAACTAGCTGTGGTGTTTTGGGAGGATGATTTCGACTTTTATGAGGCTGCTACATTTGAGTTGGATGTCGACGATTATTTGGAGGAAAATCTCAACGCTGTTGCCAATAATGAGCTGCATGTTTGGGTTCTGGAGGATGTTGAGAAACAGGAGTGGTCGAAACATGCATACTGCTGGAGTACTGATGGTATATTTTTCCGTCGCCAGGTTTCCATTGCTGGAGTGACTGCTTCGGGTGAAATTGTGTTTTCAACGCGCAAGTATACACCTAAACAACCGTTTTATGTTTTCTACTTCAGTCCCGAACAGAACACTCTCCAACGTGTTGAAATCCAAGGTTTCGGTGAAGCGTTTAAGAAACCTTGTAGCGTTCTCACCGTTGTGAACCACGTAGAAGATCTTCATGTTAACGATTCAGAACTGCTCAAGCCATCCTTTGAGGATTCAAATTATTCAAATTCAGATTCAGAGTGACAAGAGACAAGGGAAAGAAGATATGATGATTCATTGGAGTTAGGTGAAAGCAATGAGCATGTCATTTTGTGCTCTTTATCTCTTATCATGCTTTTTTTTTTCGCCTTTATAAATAACTTATTAACATCTCTTGTTCTTGTTCAGTCTTGTTTGTTGTTCAGTCTTGTTTGTCATATGAACTATCGATGAATTATAGTGAATGACCTTTTAGCAGCTAGATCACTTTTTGTCAGAATGACTTGAAGATTTCAGAGATTTACAGGAAACTGTTGAAAGAAGTGATTTTAAGTTAGATGAAAGTCTCCATCTAAACGGAAGTTAATTTTGTATTTTGATAAGACAGGACAACTTAAAAGAGAGACAAAGCAAAAATTTGTATTTCTGAAATGATCTGTCTATCTAATCTGCTTTAAACTATGAAAAAACATATAACTAGACTTAAACTCTAAAATACAAGCAGTTGTTTTTGAGTAATACTACTTTGCAGTTCTTGTGGTTGCAAAGAGCATCTAGCACTTGAGATTGACATCAACAGAGCCTTTTCTGTATCTCCATCCATTCGTCTTTGGATCAGTTTGACGAGATACTCTAGAAAAGCCGAATCAAATGGCAATGTGATTGGTCCTTCCGTTGGGAGACCAAACTCTTCTTCTGATATCTTCAAGAGCTCTTGGACAATAGAGTTGCTTAGGTAACTTATTGGAAAAGCAAAGCGGATGAAATCGGCTGTGTAAACCACAAAACATCCCTTTTCTACAGCAGTTAAATTGTTAGAAGCCCTTGACCTCTGAAATGAGATTCTTTTCCTGCTTAAGGCTGCTCTTTGTTGCCATTTCTTGGCCATCTTCAAGAGCTTCTTAGCGTTTATCATCATTTTCTTGGAAAAATATTTTGATTCAAAGAGATATGGATAAAGAAAGAGAAAAGAATTGTTTGTAGAGTTCTCTGAATAAAAGTTATGATTGATGAAGTATACCAAAGGCTTCTTTCATTATTATATAGAAGGAGAAGCTATTAGGGGGATTAGATAGGCTTTCTGAGCAACCTAAACAGACACAACACATGCTTATGTTTCTAATCTATGTGATCATAAGGGTCCCAAGTTGGTAATCAATTAAGTCAGCAAATCAACTTGTGGAGTGTGGACTGAACAACTTATTATGAGAAGACATGATCATGTGGGAATGAATCTTATAGGTTACACACACAAGAGAAGAGAAGCCAAAAATGCCAATTATATTCGTCCTTCTGTACAGCTTTGTTTCGTAGCAGTAAGGGTCCGTAGTTGGTGGTCCATAAGCTAAATCAAATGTGAGTCACAAAGATAATAGATCAAGTACTTATTACTCAGGGGACAACAAGTCTTTTTTTGAAATCAAAGACAGAAATGTGGTTAGAATTGATGATGCAATAAAAAGATACAAAGAAAGACATGTGCTAGTGAGTAGTACTGAGGCAAAGATGAATAGCTTGTAGGTCCTTTAAAAAAGACAGTGAATCAACTATTCCTGACAAAATTTCACATTTCCTTTGAGATAGATTAAGCTTAGTTCATACAAACATAATTCGTTGGTACTTATCTAGTCTTGTATTACTTTTAAGTGATTCATAAGGATAGTGAATTGACATAAATGATAGTTTTAGCTTCTGCACCATTTTTTTTTTTTTGACAGATTGTTTCAGAGCATAACAGTTTGATTAAACGGTCACAACAAGTGTTGTTAAAGTTATCTCATTTTAATTTGTTTAGAATGAAGGTTGATTTTGGAGATAGTCAAAAAGAGTAACATAAGTAATAGTTTGTATTTCTGTATTAATCTGTCTAATCTAATACAGTAGAGTCTTTACAAACACAGAAATTGATACACTCTAATTCTTTAAAGTACAAGCAAATGTTGACTACTCTGTTCTTGTTGTTGTAAAGAACATCTTGCACTAGAGATTGACATTAACAGAGCCTTTTCTGTGTCTCCATCTATTCGTCGTTGTATCAATTTAATGAGATATTCCAAGAAAACCGAATCGAATGGCAAGGTGATTGGTCCACCGGTGGAGAGGCCAAATTCTTCTTCAGATATCTTCAAGAGCTCTTGGAAAACAGAGTTGCTCAGGTAACTTATTGGAAACGAAAAGCGGATTTTATCGGATGTGTAAACCACAAAACAGCCCTTCTCAGCAGCGGTTGTTGAGCTGCTGGCAGTAGAAAATGATCTCTGAAATGAGATTCTTTTCCTGCTTAAGGCTGCTCTTTGTTGCCATTTCTTGGCCATCTTCATGAGCTTCTTAGTGTTCATCATTATTTCCAAGGAAAAGCTTTTTAGATTGGAATGAGAAAAGAGACTTGTAATCAAGCTGTGCTGTATAACTCTTTGAATGCAAGTTTGGATGATGAGGAATCGTATAGGCTTGTTAGACTATATATAAAGGAGAAACTTTAGGAGTTTAGATAAAATTAAGAGCAGCCATACCACACAGAATACATGTGCCTGTCTTTGTTGTATATGATCATAAGGGGTCCAAAGTTAGTAACCAATCTTGTCTGCTCATAAGATTGTGGATAAAAAACCTCTCCTGAAAAGACATGACCATGTGGATGTGGGTATGAGTCTTATACATTAGTATTACAATTCAATTTAAACACATAGACATGTGCTAGTGAATGAAGGATGTAGAACTTGTAGGCCCTTTGATGTTCTCGCCAGAGAAGTTAAAACCTGCAGAAATTTTAGTTGTTACATAGAGTGAAAAAGTTTCAACAACAGCAATGAATTTAAACTTTGCAGGAAAAAAATGTCATCAGAAATTTTGTAGAGACTAAACTTAACATTTTCAATCAAAATAGAACAAGTACATACATACAGACACAAAGTTTATCTTTGGACTTTGGTAAAACTTAGCCTAAGACGCACCATAACCATGAGGATGAGCTGCATACACTCAAGTAGTCATTTAGGAACATTAGGGTCTTGTTCAAGTAGGGTATAACCTCATGTTTAGGAACCTGAAGATTCATATTGTGCTTGTGGATTGTTCTTTTGATTTTTCTCTTTGGATCATGAGGTTCATGAGATTAACGATGAGGTCCCAGGGATATTGAATTCATATTGTGCTTATAATCTCTCACAAGTTTTAGTATAGTGTTCAATCTTCCAGCATAATTGTGTAGACCCTATAGAAAAAAAGAACCAAACAATAGATTGATTCTCCACATCAGTAAATAATCAATTACAAGAAGAAAAGTGTTAAACCTTAGAGGATTCAGTTGATCTATATTTTAAAGGCAGACCGTTTCAAATTGATGATATCTTCCGTTAAGAGCGCTGAGGGTGAGAATGTGAACTCTTTACTATTAAGCTTAAACAAACCTGTAAGCCTGGCTGCAGGAAAATATTGGCTTTTGGTGATGAGCTCTATAACATAATCTGCAGAACGATGTTTTGAAAATATTGGCAGTCCTTCTTCTTGTGTGGCTTTACATGTGGGATGTTCAGTGTAATTATAGTGAATGAAACTTTTGGCTTCCAGATTTCTGAGATTTATATGAAACTGTCACAAAATGTGACTTTTGAAGTTATATGTTTTTCTTTTTAACCTTTTGAAAGGAAGTTTCTTTTGATTTTGATTTTGATTTTACTTATGAGAGACAACTTAAAAGAGAGACAAAATAAGAATAGTTTGTATTTCTGAAATGCGCTGTCTATATTAACTTTACAAAACACATAATTTTTTGCTAAACTCTAGAATACAAGCAACTGTTGAGTAATTCTACTTTGTTGTTGTTGCAAATAGCATCTAGCAGTAGAGATTGACAACAGTAGAGCCTTTTCTGTATCATCATCTATTCTTCGTTGGATCATTTTGATTAGGTACTCCAGAAAAGCCGAATCAAATGGCAATGTGATTGGTCCTTCCGTAGGGAGACCGAACTCTTCTTCAGATATTTTCAAGAGCTCTTGGACAATAGAGTTGCTCAGGTAACTTATTGGAAAAGCAAAGCGGATCTTATCCACCGTGTAAACCACAAAACAACCCTTCTCTGTAGCGGTTGAGCTACTAGTAGTAGCACTTGACCTCTGAAGTGAGATTCGTTTCCTGCTTAAGTCTGCTCTTTGTTGCCATTTCTTGGCCATCTTGATTAGCTTCTTTGTGTTCATCATCATTTTAAACAAAAGATTTAGATCGGAAAGTGAGAATGGAGGAGAAGGTTTGTAAGTTCTGTTTGTAGAGCTCTTTAAACGAATGTTTTGGTTGATGAAGAATACCATAAGCTTGTTTCATTATATAGAAGGAGAAACTATTAGATAGGCTTTTTAACAAGCTCCTGAGCAATCAAACCAGACACAACACATGCTTATGTCTCTACTCTATGTGAACACTAAGGGCCTCCCAAGTTGGTAATCAATTATGCCTCCATATCAACTTGTGGACTATATAATTTATGGTGAGAAGACATGATCATGTGGGTATGAATCCTATATGGACATTTATACGAAAAGATTTAGGTACTGATACGTTATGCATACAAGAGAAGCCAAAAATACCAAACTCTGTACATCTTTATTTGTTATGATAAGGGTCCCAGGTTGGTTAGCTGTCTATCAGCTAAATCATATGTGAGTCACAAATTTTTTAGATGAAGAGATACAAAGAAAGTGAATAAACTATTCCTGCTACAGTTCACAATTCCATAGGTTAAGCTTAGATCATACAAACATCTCATGTCTTGTATTACTTCTAGTCAATGCATCCTTTATATGTCTTTTAAGTTTTAAGGGCAAAACAGTTTTGAGTAAAACAGTCAAAACAAGTGATGTCGAAGTATCTCATTTGTCTTTGTTTACAGTAAACGTTGATTTTGATGAGACAGTGCTGAATAGAGAGATAAATAAATGGTTTTGTATTTCTAACATAATCTGTCTAATCTTATACAGTGGAATCTTTACAAACAAAGAAATTGCTATACACTGTAATTCTCTAAAATACAAGCAGTTGTTCTTGTTGTTGAAAAGAACTTGGTAAAGAAGAACATCTTGCACTAGAGATTGACATTAACAGAGCCTTTTCTGTATCTCCATCCATTCGTCTTTGAATCAGTTTGATCAGATACTTCAAGAAAACTGAATCGAATGGTAAGGTTATTGGTCCTTCCGTGGAGAGGCCGAACTCTTCTTCAGATATCTTCAAGAGCTCTTGGAAAACAGAGTTGCTCAGGTAACTTATTGGAAACGCAAAGCGGATTTGATCAGATGTGTAAACCACAAAACAACCCTTCTCTGAAGCTGTTGTTGAGCTGCTGGTAGTAGAAACTGATCTCTGAAATGAGATTCTTTTCCTGCTTAAGGCTGCTCTCTGTTGCCATTTCTTGGCCATCTTCATGAGCTTCTTAGTGTTCATCATTATTTCCAAGGAAAAGCTTTTTAGATTGGAATGAGAAAAGAGACTTGTAATTAAGCTGTGTTGTTTATAACTCTCTGAATACAAGTTATGGTTGATGAAGAATCCAATAGGGGTTGTTTGATTATATATATAAGGAGAAACTATTAAGAGTTAAGATAAGTTTATTAAGAGCAACCATACCAAAGAGAACACATGCGTCCAGGTCTGTCTTTGTTGTATGTGATCATAAGGGGTCCAAAGTTAGTAAGTAGTCTTGTCTCCTCATCAAATTGTGGATTACAAACCTCTCCTGAGAGGACATGACCATGTGGATGTGGGTTCGAGTCTTATACAGTGGTATTACAATTCAATTTAAACATGAAGATTAAAGACATGTGCTAGTGGGTGCCTATTTGTCCAATAGTATTACAATTCCATTTATTTGTAATTAGTAATCAAATCATATCTGCTACATCAATTTGTGGATTAAACCATTTACAACATGATGAAAAGAAACATGAACATGTGAGATTGTGAGTGGTATATGAATCAATGTTGCAAAAGACATTTTGAAGCTGAAAAAAAGATGTGGAGATCATACATGTGGATACGTCCACTCATGTTCTCATGAAATGAATTGAAATTTTTTGGAATACCGGTTTGAATTAAAAGTACAACCGAAATAAACCGAAGTGAACCGAAAACCCTATTAGCTACTACATCTTGAAATCAAACAGCCTCTATATAAATGAGGCCGTCGCTGCTGACAACCTCAAAGAGTCAAAGTACAGAGAGAGACCTCGAGGGTCCTCCTCAACTCAACTTCGAATCATGTCTTGGTCTGGTTTAGGTCTTTTGTGTCAATCGTATCATATGTCTTCTTCTTCTATATAAACCCTCGATGCTCTGTGTAGTTATGTTATTGGTGAATTAGGTTGTTTGTCTCTGCAAGTGTTTCTTCGTTTAGCTCAGATTTGA
Source organism: Capsella rubella (assembly GCF_000375325.1). Lineage (NCBI taxonomy): Eukaryota > Viridiplantae > Streptophyta > Magnoliopsida > Brassicales > Brassicaceae > Capsella > Capsella rubella. Next base: position 10,072,715 of record NW_006238923.1, read on the forward strand.
GGAAAGGGATGATATGAAATTGTCGCCCCAGTCTTAAAATGCATCCATTACGATGGAATGTAATATGGTGATTGACTATTTTTGTCTGATTCTTCTCAAAACACTTTCTTTCTTGTTCTTAGAATCTAGTCTAGTGGATATGATGAAATGGCAATAATGTTTTGTGACACCCAGTCTGATCTGCTTCGGCAGAGTGAGTGATTTGCCATATTTTCTGATCCAAATTCTCTGTTTCTGTGTTTTCAGTTTTATAAATTTGATTCAAAGTTTTGACCTTTTTAATAGAGGAATGAGGATATAATTCCATACGTCTGCAAATCTGAAATACAGTGTTGATACAATGACATGCACTACCATCTGACCTCTTCTGTATCCTGTCTTCTCGGTTGTTCTGTTTTGAGTCCTTTGTTTTCTGCAATCAATGATGAAATTATGTCAAAGTTCAATGATTATACAATGATTATCAAATCACTAGATCACCATCTTTCGGCTGAGATTGCAAGTTTTCACTTTTCTATCTCGTTGTGTTGTTTTTGGGAGAATGCCTACGGTATCTGATGTCCAAAGTTGAAAAAATGTGTTTGGACATTTCGTTTTTCTTAGGCAGAAAGTGAAATCAGGCTTTGCGACACTGTTAGCTTCTTATACCATAAGCTACCTGTTACTTTTATACCTGTTTACATCTATCTTTTATCAATCTCTGGTTTTAACCCTAACCCATTCTTAGATTTTATTCGTATCATCTCGTCTTTTACATTGTTCTTGTTGTAGGTTTTATTGACTTGGTTCTCTTGGTATTGAAGTTGCTTCCATGGGGATAATCTCTTGAACCATCTCTGTCGTTCATATGATGCCTTAAGGGGATGTCAACTATCTTATTGATCCGTGTTTTATTGACAAGTTCTTGTAAGAGAGGGAAGAGCTTTGAAGGGATTTACTACTGGAATATCAAAGTCACAAGTGCTTATTAGACTAGATGGAGTTTGTATCAGAATTCTTATGTGATTTAACATTCTGACTTGTATGATTATATGATAACGAGAGTTACTCCAATCTTTTGTTTTGACCCGAAATATAAACAAGACATGATTTTTGAACAAAATGTGATACACATTCTTGGTTTCGGCTGATACTTGTGTTCTCTTTGAATGACCTTTACTCTCAAGCTAGAGTGTTTCAAAACCTTTGACACATTATTGTCTCTTTTCCATTCCACTATCACTGCAAGTCTACAATTGTCTCTTTTCCCTTGTCTTTCAGTATCTCTGATTTTTCCTGAGGAAAGTAAAAAGTATACCTCATTTTGGGGTAAAGCTTGAGCCATGGCATACATGTCGAAGTAAAAGCCATCCGATAATCAATGCAAGTGTACTAAAGGAGCTTTGAGAATCCATAATAAGTGATGCATAATGTATGGAGGCCAAGGCTGTAAAAACAAAAATCCGGTTTGGATGTATAAAGTCCTTATGTATGATCATTGATTCTATGATAATCCTTCGAATGATAAGCAGCAAATCAATGTCGAAGAGTAATGCTTTTTATTGTTAGAGGCTAGTGTCCAGATAGAGTCCATGTCTTTTGTTTCAATGGATTATGGAGATGAATTCTGCAAAGCTTGTATTGGTATGTGAAGCCGTTAGATTATGCATGTTAAAATTTGATAGTTGTGTCAAAAGCATTTGAAGATGTTTATGCTACTGAAACTCTACACAGAGAAAGGTTGCATCTTACATCTTACACACAGGAAAGTGCTTGCTGCAATAATTAGTAGTAGGATTTTATGGGGTGCTAAGGACCAATGCAAAAGCTGATTATAAGATTACACTTTTTGAGACAATTGTCTTGTATAATGTATACAACTTTCTTCAATGCAAAAAGAGATACAAATATTCGACTAATACATGTAAGAAACAATCAATTGGATCGTAAGAGAAACAACTTACTCATAAAACTATATTTAACCACTCTTCTTCGTATCCTTGATCTCTCAAGCTATTGCTGATTGGATAGTCTCGACCTCTTCAGGACGCCACCATGACTTCTGAACAGAGAGCAATCCTTCTCCATCTTTCGAATGTGTCATTCTTACATTCCATTTCATCGATTTCACCATCTTCTCAATTTCTCCTATCGTTTCCATGTCATCCCTTACTATAAAAGTTCCTTCTGGTCTAAGAATCCGGTCTACTTCAGCCATTACCCCAACCAAGTTGCACCTAAAGGGATTTCGTTCACACATAGCATCAGAGTTTGGAATCCCAAATTATTTATCGGACAGAAAAAGAGGATGCATAATGTACATATATATACCTCTTTTTCAGTGAAGAGAAAAGATGATCAGCATGGAGAAGGTCGTAAGTCCGAGGGTAAGTGCTAAATGATTCACACCAATCATGATAGATTCCGAATAAACCACGTTCGTATATAATTGGAAGTGTATCAGGTGAGTCGATAGGAACTACATTCATCACCCACAATTTCAGATCCTTCAATGCAGCAGCAAAACTGAAACCCACAAGAGAAAGATTTCATTAGAAATTAATCAATAGAGTTAAATTTGTTTTGATGAAAGATTGTATAAGCTTTTGCTTACCCTCCATAGACAGCTCTCATGTCCATTACATTTCTCACATAAGACCAATCAATTCCCATACCGTTAAGGTATGACTTTGAAACAATAGTCTTCCAGCGTTCATGGTCTGCTGTGAAATCCTCTTGTGCAGGTTTTCCATATACACCTTCCTGAGAATCTAACCACTGAGGAACGGTCTCCACTCTTTGAGGCCATCTTTCAGGCCAAACTGCTCCGCGTTTCGATGAATCTTCTGTTACCTTGTGCATACATGCCTCAAGTGGAACATTCCTGTATCAAACAAATATGTAAGCAACAGAACTGCACTGGGTTACTAGTAAAGTGTCAATTGGTCTCAGAAGGGAAATAGATAAACTACCAGGCGGCATTCTGATCATCGGAGTCTTTGCAGAGAGGTGGCTCATTTTGAGATCTTTCGTTGTAGCATTCATTTGACATTGGCTTCTGGTAAATGGCAGCACCAACTTCATTCAGCTCATCTTTCTTAATCGTCATCAGTTTCCAGCACATTGCCTTTGTTAGCTTCGACATAGCTACAAAACAGAGATTAGCATCTCGCAAGTTAGTTAAATTTATTTTTGAAAGCCCTATTTATAGCCAAACAAAAGCGAACATATTTCCCAACCTTTCCATATGCCTACATCTTCCTCGGTCTTCCTGTAGACTGGAGTCGCTGACCAGACAAAGAAACCACCCGGCCTCAATGCACGGTTCAATTCCAAAAGTAGTTTACCACCTTCAGTTCAGACGAAAACAAGTTATTCATTGAGCAAAAGAAAGACTAATTTACACTACAATATGGGAGACTTTTTACCTTCGATATGCCAAGGTACTCTACAACGAGCACAATGGATAAGGTCGAAAACAGATCCTGGAAAAGGTAATCTCTTGGTTCCCATAACATTTGACATTGCAGGAATACCGCGTTCCAGAGCAAATTGCACCTGTGCCTCGTGTTCGTCTTTGGGTGCAAATGACAAAGCAAGGACATCTCTGTCAAAAAGATATCCCCCGAAGCTAGCAACCCCACACCCAACATCTAATATAACACGGGTCCTATTTCCCCACGCAATATCAGGATATGACTGCAAGAACATATAATAATAACGTCAATAGTCAAACATGAAAGTTGTGTAAACATTAATTGAAATCTCAATCAATAGTAAGTTGTACCTCTTGGAGGAAATCAATGTAGTGAAGAGCACCGTTTTTGAACTGAGTACCTCCACCAGGGAATGTTAAGTATTCACCACTCATTTTCACCCAGTTTTGGTGTCCCTTGACTTCTGCAAGCTTGGTGTGAGGGATATTGGTGTACCAGATCTGCGGCAGAACAAAACAGAATAATTAATAGATATCATTAACAAAGAAACATATATGAGCACAAGCAGGTTTTTGTCTTTCTAATATGTATATTCGAATATTCTTACCTTTTCTCTGCTCTTAGGCCACTTGATGGATCGCTTATACCCTTCAGGTAGAGAAACAAGGCAGCGTGGAGCTTCCTCGGGACAATGTCTCTCACGATGCTCATAATGCTTTGTCGAATGAAGCTTTCTGATAGCTTGCCAATTGTCGAGGCAAGGAATGTAGTCTGGTCCAGCTGTCACGTTGCAGACTTTCCATTTAATTGAAGACACTTGAGCTTTCTTCTCGTTCTGAGATTCAACCAACTGGGTTGACCAAGCCCCACTTCCAGTGCTCGACTCCTTTGTGATTTCAGCCTGGTCACCAGCTGGGAAAACATCCTTCTTCTCAGTGCTCTCTTCAGTTTCACCTCCTGACTTCTTCTCGGTGTTTTCTTCAGATTCACCAGCATTCTCTTCGGTTCCATTGCTCTCCTGGGATTTGTTTTCTTCTGAGCTCTCTTCTAGTTGTGTTTTCTCTTTTTGCTTGGATTCATCACTTTCTGATTCCGTATCTTTCTCACCCTCTCCATCTTTTCTATCCCCATCACCATTTTTGTCATCAAATTCCTTTTTTTCCCCAACTGACTCCGTTTTCTCACCAGAGTTGTCTTCACCAGATTTCTCAGGATCAGTCTTCTCTTCATTACTCTCAGTCGCAACCTCAGTTTCCTCGTTCTTTTCATCCGGAAAAGTCTTGGAACCTCGATCAACTTCTTCACTTTTGAAATCACTCTTAGTACTAGTTTCTACATCTTTTGAAGTCTCGCTTGCAGAGAAGTCAATGGACTCAGTTGGGGCAGACCATGAAGACATGAACATCCAGGCGCCAACCAAACATAGAGAAACAATTAAAACAATGGTAATGGTTAAGCCATATCCCGATGACTTCTTCCCGTCTACACGAGAATATTTCCCCATTGCCATGTTCCTAAACCCACGGCTCGACCCCTAGTCACATGCACCTGCAAACCAATTGCACGAAGAGAATACAATGAAATTAGTGACCAATAAGATTACCAAAAGGTTTGATTTTTAATTGCCGTATTAAAAGACTGTTAACCAGCTCAAACTATTAACAAGAGAATAAAGGAAGATCTCAAATACTATTGGATTCGTATACAATTGATATCAAACTATTGTAGTCACAATCAACTAATGACTACTCTCATACTTGAGCTTGTTTCTTTTGACTAGTTAAGTCCAATTTCTGAGCTTAAACGGGATGACCAACCATATGATACTAAATATAGAAAATGTAAAACCAAACATTGCAGATCTAAACCAAGTCAGAAAAATCTCACTCGATTTACACCGTAAACGACCAAATCAGACATGAGTCAAACCCAAAGCACAATACTTTAAGCAAAAAATCAAGAGCATACATCAGTAAGACGTCAAACTAACAACAAGAAAAGCTCTTGGATCATTTCCGAATCTTGCATTAGCAGAGATACCCAAAAAGAAGCAAGAACATCTAAAGAGAAAACGAGAGATACTAAAAAAGAACTAACCAGAGGAGAAAAGGGTTGCCTCAGATCTCCCCAAAGATTGCAACTTTGTGAGCAGAGAGACAGAGTAAAGAAAGTTCCAGATCGGGATCTAGTAGAAGAAACGAGAGACAGTAAGATACAACGATGATCCCAGTAGATGTGACAAGTTTTTATATACCTCAAGAGCAAGTGGTGGAGTGAGCAAAATCTTACTACTAGTTGCTGTCCACAGTTACGGTGTTAAATTACCAGAAATTTGGATCTGATTTTGATTTCACACCCAAAAAATTAATTATTTTGCAAACGTTTTTGTTTATTCACTAACTAAACCCGCGTCGGTCACCGACATATAGCAGCTATGTAAGACTCGAGGACATATTTTCTAGTTCGCACTTGAAACGTCATCATTTTAACTGTGGCAAACACTAAAGTTTGTGATGACAAGGCCCATTAGGCCCAGTTTTATGATCATATTGTTTCTGTGAGATAGATTGAGAAATTTGTGGTTCATATTTTTCTATTTGAATGGTCCATTTTATAAAGCAAAAATTATTTCATCAGCGTATGTATTCAAACATCAAAAATAAAATAAAATAAAATAAACAAAAAATATCCATGTGAAGTCTAATTCTACTCTAATTTGGAAAAAAAAAAATTAGGAATAAATGAACACCAAAAAAAAAAGGCGCAACTAAAATTGGGTAGCTTCGGCCCAACGCTTGCTGAGGTCAGGAGACAGAAACTATATAAACTTAGTGATAGAAGTAACTTGGTCACAAAGACTCAACAAATTTGCTTCTCTGTAACTCTCTCTTAGGGTTTGTGTCAGATAATTTCCATCTCTTTCGTTTCATCATCATCATCATCTATTCCTTTTTGGCTATGGAGATTGCTACGACATCTAGCGCTTTGCATTCGTTTCCAAAAGATCAGAGATTGAAAAGCAACGGTGTGAGGTACAATTTAATCGATTTCTCAAACGGCGACTCGTTGTTACCTAGAAACCCTAAGCTAGACGTAGACGACCCAGGAGTTTTGAGTCGAGCCGGAGGAAGACATGGCAAGGAGACGTGCGACGATGTGGCAGCTCCGAAGAAACGTCGCCAGCTTCCCGACGAAGACAATAATTCACCTGTGAAGAGACAAAAGAAGACCGTCGAAGTGGACTCATCTACTAAGGTATCTATATATGTCACAGTCTTGTCAAACCCTAGTTTCAACAATTGTTTATTCTTGTTTCCTAAATTAAAGATTGATTTGTAAATAATGTTTTTTATTTTTAATTTGCTTACGTTGTTTGACTTTTTTGTTAAATCTTCTTCAGGCGAAATCTATTAGGAAGTTGACACCACCGAGTCTTGACAAAACAGTGTCCGAGTCAAAGCAACAGACAAAGACAAAGGTTACTAAACCGGTGGATGCGAGGGCTAATACAACAAAGGTTACTAAACCTGAGAAATCAATTTCGGCCAAGGCGCCTGATGAGAGGGTTGATTTGAAAAACTTGATAGCTAAGGCACAACATAAAATTCATGAGAAAAGGCACATCGACCAACGAAGAGAACACATTGAAAGGAAGAGGATAGCTGCTCGCTTAGCTATAAACCAAGTACGCAAATATAAATCTCAAATCATTACATAGTTCTTGGATATTTCTTGTGCAGCAAGTTATTTGTGTTTAGTACTCATGTAGTGTTGTTTCTGTCTTCTTTTGTCAGATGGTTGCAGATGATTTCTTTGACGATCATCTGAAATATTATAGCGAACTGGAACCGCTTGGCTACACATTCATGCAAGCTGAAATTGACTGCTTGAAAAAATTCAGTTTGTTGTCAAGAAGCGACTTCAATGGTAGATCAAGGAGAAAGAAGCAGCAGAGATCAACAAAAGGAAAAAGCATTGAGAGCTCCCTGCAAGATTCTCAGATTACAGAGAATGTTGGATCTTCTGAGAGCACTAATCAGAGGGAAACCAAGTGTCAAAGCTCAACAAGTATGTGAATCTTGTGATAATTTAGGAAAGAGACATATATATAGTCGAAATATAAGGCGTAACTGAACATGTGAGGCTGTAAAGAAATTATTGGCAAAAATGCCTTGAATTATTCTGATCATATCATCAATAGAAAAGATTCTCATATAAGTTGCAAAAGAAGTGATTCATTATGCATGTCTATCATCTTTTAATATCAATAGAAATATTCTCACATTCAGGTTTGTATCTTGATCTGTTTTGGACAAGAAGTGGCAATAGAGAACAGCCCTAAAGAGGAAAAGAATCTCATTCCAAACTACTACTCGCACATAATATCAATAGAAATGTTTGTATCTTTATCTTGATCTGTTTTCAACTAGGTTTTCTTGGAATTGTTTTATTCCCAAAGATTTTAAATCTATAAAAAATTCAAAAGCTTTGTTTTAAGATTCTCATGGAAAAAGGTAAAGAACCATGGAAATCTACATGAATAAACTTTGAACTTCAATCTATTAAACTTCAATTTCTGCAGGTTTAACTTCTCTAGACGTATGTTGTGTAAATATTGGGAATCTACTGAATTGTTTTGCAGGTTTTGGGATTTAACTTCTTTGAGAACATCAAAGGGCCTACAAGTTCTGTATTTTATATTCACTATCACATATATTTGTTTCTAAATATATATATAAGATTCATATAAACTTGGGACCCTTGTGCTTACAATACAAACAAAGTTGTACATAAGCATGAGCTATACCTCTTGCATCCTTCATCAACGCCTTAATACCTAACTCTTGACATGTAAATGTTCATTTAGTATTCATACCCACATGATCATGTCTTTTCACAACAAGGTGTATAGTCCACAAGTTGATAGACATAATTGATTACCAACTTGGGACCCTTATAGACTGGAGACATAAGCATGTGCTGTGTCTGTTGAGGTTGCTCTGGAGCTTGTCACAAAGCCTATCTAATAGTTTTCCCTTCTATATAATGAAAGAAGCTTATTGTAGTCTTCACCAACCAGAACTTTCATTCAAAGAACACTACAAACAGAGCTCACCGATCTTTTCTCTTTCTTTATCCACCTTACTTTCCAACCTCAAGGTTTTCCAAGAAAATGATGATAAACGCAAAGAAGCTCATGAAGATGGCCAAGAAATGGCAACAAAGAGCAGCCTTAAACAGGAAAAGAATCTCACTTCAGAGGTCAAGTGCTACTACTAGTAGCTCAACTGCTGTAGAAAAGGGATGTTTCGTGGTTTACACGGCAGATAAAATCCGCTTTGCTTTTCCAATAAGTTACCTGAGCAACCCTATCGTCCAAGAGCTCTTGAGAATATCAGAAGAAGAGTTTGGTCTCCCGACGGAAGGACCTATCACATTGCCATTTGATTCGGCTTTTCTAGAGTATCTCATAAAACTGATCCAAAGACGAATGGATGGAGATACGGAAAAGGCTTTGTTAATGTCAATCTCAAGTGCTAGATGCTCTTTGCAACCACAAGAACAACAAAGTAGTGTTATTACTCAACAAATGCTTGTATTTTAGAGTTCAGTAAATACATGTGTTTTGTAAAGTTTATAGTAGATTAGATAGATCGATCTGTTCAGAAATACAAACTATTCTTTTGTCTCTCTTTTAAGTTGCAAAATGCAAAATCAACTTCTAATTAAATGGAGACTTCCTTTAACTTCAAAAATCAATTGTTCTGACTGTTTCATATAAACCTCTGAAATCTTCAAGCCATTTAGATATAAAAAAATGATCTAGCTGCTAAAAGTATATACACTATGATTCATCGAGTGTCGATATGAATCTCTATTAAGGCACACCAAGACTGCACAAGAACAAGAGATGTTCTTATGATTTGAACTTACAAATTAATCTGTCAAATAGACAACAGTTACTTAAATTATCTCTATATCCACCAAGATGAAAGTTCCAATGATTTTACAAAGATTAACTTGATGAAACGTTTTCACTAATTTACCGAGCTATTAACAATTACTGAAGTTTCTGCAAGTTTTGGGTTTTAACTTTTCTGAGACACATCAACGGGTCTACAAGTTCTGCATAATCACTCAGCACATGTCTTTGTATCTGTGTAAAATTCATACTCACATCCACATGGTCATGTCTTTTCAACAGATGTTTTAATCCACAAGTTTGTTAGATAGATTAATTTTGGTTACCAACATAATATATGATCATAATTTTTGTGTTTAGTGTTAGCTAACATAATTTTGTGTTTACCAACATAATTTATGATCATAATATAAATTGTGATCATTGATTTTAAGCCTGATTTGTCGCTCCCTGCTTGATCTAATAATACCACATTTGAAGTAGCTATATGGATCAACTAACCAACATGGGGACCCTTAAGCAAACATGAGTTTTAGTTTTTGGCTGCTCTTGTCTTCAAGACTTGTTTTCTTGTCTGCTTGACAAGTTCTCAACTACTCATTATATATATATCTATATAAAATGTAACAACAGCCTCTTGCATTCTTCATCAAAGTCTTGGTACCTAATTCTTGTCATAAAAAATGTCCATATAGAATTTCATACCCACATGATCATGATTCATGTCTACTCAGTTCTCGCAAGAAGTTGTATATAGTCCACAAGTTCCATTTGGAGACATGATTGATTACCAACTTAGGACCCCTATGAGTTATGATCACATAGAGATAGAGTAGAAACATAAGCATGTGTTGTGTCTGGTTAGGTGCTTAATAGCTTGTCACCAATTCTGTCTAAATCTATTAATTTCTCCTTCTATATATAAATACAACACAGCTTATAGCATTCTTCATCAAACACAGCTTGCAATAATACAAAGGTTTCTTCAACACAACTTTCAAGTAATATATCTTTCTTGCTTTCCAAGAGAATAATGATGAACACCAAGAAGCTAATCAAGATGGCCAAGAAATGGCAACAGAGAGCAGCTCTCCACAGGAAAAGAATCTCATTTCACAAGTCCACTACTACCAGCAGCTCAACCGCTGTAGAAAAAGGATGTTTTGTAGTTTACACGGCAGATAATAAACGCTTTGCTTTTCCGATAAGCTACCTGAGCAACTCTGTTTTTCAAGAGCTCTTGAAGATATCTGAAGAAGAGTTTGGACTCCCAACCGGTGGACCAATCACCTTGCCATTCGATTCGGTTTTCTTGGAGTATCTCATCAAATTGGTACAACGACGAATCGATGGAGACACTGAAAAGGCTCTGTTAGTGTCAATATCTAGTGCTAGATGTTCTTCACAATGCTCGTTGCAACTACAGGAACGGAGTCAGCAATTGTTTGTATTTTAGAGTATTTGATACCATTACAAATATGTTTGTAAATATGCGTGCAGTTAGTTAACACTGAAATACAAAACTCTTTATTTGTCCATCACGATATACAGTGGTAACTTCATCTCTTGTTTGTCTTCATGACTTCAAATTCGATTAACAATTATTTAGCTACTTAAAGATTATGCAGCAGCTCAAATGCAAAATTGACAAATTTCTTTATTTATATTTGGGGTCATAAAGACTTGGTATTACATTTACAATTCAATAAATGACAATAGGTGTTCTTCAAACAATTGAAGAAGTTTAACTATCAGAAGGTTATCAACTTCCACGCCATATATGTAAGCGAAAAGATAACCTGCATACGTACGAACGTAACAGTAACATTATAAAACAAGACTGATATAGGAAGACAAAACAAAACGAATTATAAAACAAGACTGACTCAGGAAAACAAAACAAAACCAAGTTGATAAGTAAGATGTAAACAGGTATTAAAGTAACAGGTAGCTTATGGTTTTAAGAAGCTAACAGTGTCGCAAAGCCTGATTTCACTTTCTGCCTAAGAAAAACGAAATGTCCAAACACATGTTTTCAAATTTGGACATCAGATACCGTAGGCAATCCCAAAAACAACACAACGAGATAGAAAAGTGAAAACTTGCAGTCTCAGCCGAAAGATGGTGATCTAGTGATTTTGATAATCATTGTATAATCATTGAACTTTGACATAATTTCATCATTGATTGCAGAAAACAAAGGACTCAAAACAGAACAGCCGAGAAGACAGGATACAGAAGAGGTCAGATGGTAGTGCATGTCATTGTATCAACACTGTATTTCTGATTTGCAGACGTATGGAATTATATCCTCATTCCTCTATTAAAAAGGTCAAAACTTTGAATCAAATTCATAAAATTGAAAACATTAATTTGGATCAGAAAATATGGCAAATCAATCACTCTGCCGAAGCAGATCAGACTGGGTGTCACAAAACATTAATGCCATTTCATCATATGCACTATACTAGATTCTAAGAACAAGAAAGAAAGTGTTTTGAGAAGAATCAGACAAAAATAGTCAATCACCATGTTACATTCCATCGTAATGGATGCAAATTAAGACTGGGGCGACAATTTCATATCATCACTTTCCTCAAATCTAAGCTAAACGAAGAAACACTTGCAGAGACAAACAACCTAATTCACCAATAACATAACTACACAGAGCATCGAGGGTTTATATAGAAGAAGAAGACATATGATACGATTGACACAAAAGACCTAAACCAGACCAAGACATGATTCGAAGTTGAGTTGAGGAGGACCCTCGAGGTCTCTCTCTGTACTTTGACTCTTTGAGGTTGTCAGCGACGGCCTCATTTATATAGAGGCTGTTTGATTTCAAGATGTAGTAGCTAATAGGGTTTTCGGTTCACTTCGGTTTATTTCGGTTTACCATTAATTCAAAATTTCTCAATGTTTAATGTTTTTTAGCTTCTCTCAGTCATCTCTGAGAACATGAGAGGACTGAGGACCCGCATGATCTCCACATCTTTCTTTCAACTTCGAAATGTCTTTCTAACATTGATTCATATACCACCCACATGGTCATGTTTTCTTATCACCATGTTGTAAATGGTTTAATCCGCAAGTTGATTTAGCAAAATATGATTTGATTGCTACTTTTAGGACAAGAACTATACATGAGCATGTGTTCCTGTCTGCTTTGGTTGCTCTTAAATATATCTAAAAACTCTTAATAGTTTCTCCTTTCTATATAATGCAACCAAGCTTATAGCATTCTTCATCAATCACAACTTTCATTCATTCAGAGACTTCTATACTTACAAATCTTTTTGCTCTCTTTCCAAAGAAAAAAGATGATCAACGCTAAGAAACTACTCAAGATGGCCAAGAAATGGCAACAGAGAGCAGCCCTCCACAGGAAAAGAATCTCATTTCAGAGATCAAGAACTGATACTACCAGCAGCTCAACAACTGCTGTGGAGAAGGGCTGTTTCGTGGTTTACACCGTTGATGAAATCCGCTTTGCTTTTCCGATAAGTTACCTGAACAACTCTGTTTTCCAAGAGCTCTTGAAAATCTCTGAGGAAGAGTTCGGCCTCACGGCAGGTGGACCAATCACGTTGCCGTTTGATTCGGTTTTCTTGGAGTATCTCATCAAATTGATCCAACGAAGAATGGATGGAGATACAGAAAAGGCTTTGTTAATGTCAATCTCAAGTTCTAGATGCTCTTTGCAACAACAAGAACAACACTCTAGAACTACTCAACAATTACTTGTATTTTAGAGAATCAGAGTATAGACATTTCTTTGTACTATTAGATTAGACAGATCATTTGAAATATACAAACAACTATTTTTGTTTCTCTCACTGTCTCTTTTTTAGATCTTCTCATCTAAATTAACTTCAATGTCATATGTTCCCACAGTTTCATTCTAAAGTCCTTAAGAACAATCTTTGAGCAATTTTCCACTAAAACAAATTTACTCCTCTGAAGACATACAATATCTACTATGATACTATCTTTTAAGAAAAATGCTGCAGCAGCGTAAAAACGAATTGCCTTCCATCAAGTTTCTCATAGACTGCACCAAGAACATGTCATTTGAATCTCAAGGAAATATTAAATTTTAGCAGAAACTGTTGATTATAGGTGTCTTTTCTCCTGGCCAGAAAATTTATGGACCTACATGTTCTTCATCCTTACTTCATCAGCACATGCCTTTCTTTGTATCTAACTGATCATTAATTCTAACCAGATTTGTTGTCCTTGATCTCACAAGAAGATTTGTTGTCCCCTGAATAATAAGTACTTGATCTATTATTTGTGTGACTCATGTTTGATGATAGCCGATGGACCACTAACCAACTAAGGACCCCTTATGCTAAGAAACAAAGCTGTACAGATGCATGAGTTTGGTATTTTTGGCTTCTCTTGCATATATAAGTTCTCATTATGTATATGCTGTAATAACAGCCTCTTGCATTCTTCAGCAATGTATTAGTACCTAACTCTAGTCATGTAAATGTTCATTATAGTATTCATACCCACATGAATAAGTTGCAGACATAATTGATTAATAAGTTGAGACCTTTAGGAACCCAGGAATGGAAGATCAAAAGGTTTTAATTTAATATTATGTATTTGTATCACCTAAATCTTTGACATATATAAACGTCCTTATTATAAGATTCATACCCACATGGTCATGTCTTCTCAGTTCTCACCATATATGTTTTAATCCACAAGTTGATTTGAAATAAGATTGATTGCTAAGTTGTGACCCATGATCACAGACAAGAAACCTGGCATGTGTTTCTGTCTGAATTAGTTTTCTTATATATAATGAAACAAGCCTGTGGGATTTTTCAACCAAACAAAACTTGCATTCAAAGAGTTCTACAACACAATTGACAAACTCTTTGTGCTTTCTGATCTACACAATTTTTTCTTGAAAAAAATGATGAACACTAAGAAGCTTATCAAGCTGGCCAAGAAATGGCAACAGAGAGCAGCCCTACACAGGAAAAGGATCTCATTCCAGAGATCAAGTACTGCTACTAGCTCAACCGCTTCAGAGAAGGGCTGTTTTGTGGTTTACACGACAGATGGCACACGCTTTGCTTTTCCCATAAGTTACCTGAGCAACTCTGTTTTCCAAGAGCTCTTGAAGATATCTGAAGAAGAGTTCGGCCTCTCCACGGAAGGACCAATCACGTTGCCATTCGATTCAGGTTTCTTGGAGTATCTAATCAAATTAGTCGAAAGAAGAATGGACAGAGATACGGAAAAGGCTTTGTTAATGTCAATCTCTAGTGCTAGATGCTCTTTACATTGTTCTTTGCAACAACAAGAACAGAGTACTCAACAATTGTTTGTGTTTTAGATTTGCTTTAGAGAAGATATATTCTTTCTACTTCTTTTTTTTTTGTAAAGATTCAGATAATTCAATACTATTATACAAGACAAAAGTTACCACTACTGTTTAAAATAGGAAAACTAGATTTGAACAATAGAAAAGATACTAAAAGTCATTGAGAATTGTTTAAGAATAAATACCATGTCCCAACTGGATAAAAAGCAAAATAAGGAGACATAAAACTGCTAAAGAATCTAACTTTTGTCTTCTGTAAGAACATCTTAAAAAACTCTTGGAAAATTGGACAATACTTTCTACAAGTACAAAGAACAAAGCCAAGAATCTTGGGCTTGATAAAAACTGCCTTAAACTTGAAGCTATGAACTTTACAACTCTCTAATCAACCTTTCTTGTATTACCAGCAGCCTTGACAAGAAAAGAACAATACGAGTTAGTATATAAAGTAGCTTCATTATGCCTCATTCCAGATAAGAACAAACTTAATTTTCCTCATTCTTCTTGCTTCTCTCATCCTCCGGCTTTCGTAGTTTTTCAAAAGGCGAAATGGCGGGTGAGCAAATGAAACCTGTTGCCTCTGGACTTCTGGTGCTGAACTTCTGCATGTATGTGATCGTTCTAGGCATTGGAGGATGGGCCATGAACCGAGCCATCGACCATGGATTTGAAGTCGGTAAGGGTTGAAAATTCAGATTCATCTCTATGATTGGTTGGTTATCGATTATGATACCTTACAGTTTCTCGAATTTGTATGCTTTTGGCACAAACTATTTGTTCTTGTTGTTCTTGAACTTCCTAACATTTTGGGTTCTTGTGGGAACAAATTTGAGCAGGCCCAAATTTAAATCTACCAGCACATTTCTCCCCAATTTATTTCCCGATGGGAAACGCAGCCACAGGATTTTTTGTGATATTTGCATTGCTGGCGGGAGTGGTTGGTGCGGCTTCTACCATCTCGGGCCTTAGCCACATTCGTTCATGGACCGTGGGAAGCTTACCGGCTGCAGCGACTGCTGCAACTATTGCCTGGACCCTCACAGTCCTTGCCATGGGGTAATATAAATTTAGAAACGTCAAAAAAAATAAAAATAAATAAATAAATAAATTTAGAAACGTCTCTTGTTTCACAAGCAAACGCCTAATATTAAAAGACATTGATGGTAAGACTACTCCTTCTTTCTTTCCAGGTTCGCATGGAAAGAAATCGAGCTTCAAGGGAGAAATGCTAAACTGGTGAGACTTTTCTCTATTCTCGAATCTAATAGACTCAGTTTAGGAAAACTCTAAATTATTGGCTTCATGTCCCTCCCTTTTTTTATGTCGTCTTCTATGTAGAGAACCATGGAGGCGTTCTTGATCATACTCTCAGTCACTCAGCTTGTTTACATCGCCGCGGTTCACGGTGTGAGGAGACCATAAGGAATCATGGGCTTTGTGCTTCCGTTCTTGTCAATCATCCGAAACTTGTGATTGAATGTGTGCGAGTATTTGTGTTTGTGTGTGTGTGATTTTAAATTCTTAGGAAGCTTAAGATTAATTCATGCATTCTTTATGTACAAAAGGATCAGAGCTTGTTTTGTGTGTCGCTTTGTGTTTATGGAATAAAATCAAACTTTGAGGCTTTTGATTTCGATCATACCTCTAAACATATCTAATGAACTACAGAAAGAAGATAGTAGACAGAAAAATAGAACTATATTTAGTCTTATAAATCTAAGATCCATATAATGAACAAAAGAAGACTGTATTTCAAATTAAAAGAAAACGAAATTTGACCCTATCAAGGATGTTTGGTCTTGTTTGTATGTTTCTAAAAGCCGCCCACATTATCATCTATCAAAGACATAATGTACATAGAAGAGTGCACGGACCGTAAATCCTGTTTCTTTCGGTTGTCTTTAAGCTTTGGCTGTCAAGCGCATTCACCTTCATGTATCCCCTGCTCTTCTGCAGCACAATACAGAGAGGACAGCTTCATGAGATAGGTTTAACATAATAAATAGATAATGTTGATAAATATCTATACAAGAACAACAAAAGGATTTGATCCCTGAGGAAGAATGGATAAAAAAACTACAAGAATCTGATCCTTTTACTAGTTGACGCTTAAAGATGGGTTTAGGCTAACTGCGATTTAGACAAGATTTTGTGGCAAGAAAAATGAAACAACATCAACAGTTAGCTAAACTTGAGGGAAATTCTTTTAATACATAAAAACACAATCAAAATTTCGAAGAACAGAATGATGTGCAAGATACAATTCAGCATGCGAACATAAATTTCAGATTCCTTGCAAGACTATAATTTTGTTGTAGCTCAAACGAAATTGCTAGTTGTCAAATGATCAAGCATGAGTTGTGTCGTTGGATAGCTACATTGATTCTAACCAGTTTCAGTAACTACTATAGAAGAACAAACCTCTCAGAAAACGGTTTAAAGTGGAGAAACTGATTGAAAGTCTGAGCTAAACAATCAACTCAAGAGCCACTCACAATTCAAGAATCTAACTCCATGAACCATCTTACTATACAATATAAATGTGAAGTAGTTTCAGTGATTTATTAAAGTAAACCATCAGAAGAATATCACAAATTGTAGGTCATGGGAGTTCTTAGTAATCAGGAGCCTCAACCAGATAAAGTATATGTACCAAGAATCATAAACCAAGACTAACCTGTGTTTATCTATCAGATCCTGTCATAGCATCAAACAGACCGCAGCAGCTTAGCCATGAAGTCCTTCGGACAACTGGTGGACCAGGCAGCAAAGGACGCTGCAAACATCAAGAATATTCAGCCAACTGAAAAGAGATGAAAACACATTGCATATGATGCAAAAAGGAGGACAGAGATGCTACCTTTCCCTCAGAGGATACTGGAGCTTCAGAGTTTCTTACAGTCTCTACTTTTTTGCTTGTTTCAGCAGAAGATCTTGGAACAGTAAGCACCTTACAATTATTATTTTCCAGTCCCGGAGTTGGATGATACTCTTTGTTTTCGTCAGACTTCTTTTTGACCAAACTTGAGTGTGTTGAGGTCTTATCAACATGCTCTATCTTTTCAGAAGCCACTGCTTTGGAAAGAGAAACCACAGGTTTGACAGAATCAACGACAGGAGTGATTTCCGAATTACCAGAAGCTACATGTTTGGCGGTACTTTTGGGGTAATTCATTCCTCTTTCAGCCGCAATAGGACTGCCATTTTTCGGTCCAAGTCCCTGAGTAACCGTTGCATCTCCAGATATCTCTTTAGCAGCACCTTTCACCATCCCAGACGATAGAGCAGCAGGTGAATCTTTTTTCCCAAATTCTTCATTTCCTTGAGAACCAGGGGAACTCAAACTGCTATCACTTCCCCTCCCATCTTGGCTTCCATCTTCATTATGCCCTGAAATGAATGTTAAATTTAATGATCAAACAACTAAGCACACGAATAAGACTTTTTCTCTTCCAAAAAATTACTGAAAAATAATGATATGAGAAAACAATCCAACACTTCATCAGTCCAACATAGTCTTCTTACAATCATGAAGAACCAGTGAGATGAGACTTAAGTGATACAAACCAAAAAATCAAAAGTTATCACGTAGTAATCAAACAGATCTCTCTCCATAGACAAACCATGAAATGGTTAAATTCTAGGCGATAACTTGCGGAAACCTATACTAAATATCACTCAACACAACATCGAAGACAAATCTGTCGACCTAACAACAACGAAATCTTAAAACCAAAACGAAGCGAGTGAGCTATGAAATGTACCATGGAGATTATCGCCATTAAAACCCTTACTGTTCGTACTAGCTCCAATCGCTTCTTGCTGCTTCTTCTTCTTCAACGCCTTTCTCTTCTTCGCACCGGACGGCATGATCGATCGGAATAATCGAATCCGTCGTCCTCCCGGAAATGAAACTGTTCCCTCACTTCAAAATTCAAAGTTTGTCTTCTTCTCCAGTGTGAGTTGGTGTGTGTGTGTGTGTGGACTGCGTTTTCCTTTTTGTCTCTATGTTGGGCAAAACCAGAATCTCCCACAGAGGAAAGAGATAAGGAGTCTTTTTTTATTTATTAATAATTAATTCCTCCTTTTTCAAATTTTTTAAAATTCAACTTGCCTTAATTAAAATTTATTTCTTATTCAACAACGATCACCAGATATATTTCCACATTAGAGAATGGGATTATACAATGAACACAACAAAAACATTTGATTATACAATACTAAGTTTGGTATCGTTGATATGGTTTTGTTGACTTGACTCTTTTTTTTTTTTGGTAAAAATTGTTGACTTGACTCTTAACAAATCCTTTTCTTTTTTATTGAGTTTCACTATCTTACCAATGCGTAGGACATAAATTACTGCTTTGACTATTTTGTTACCGCTGTTAATAATACAAAAATGGCTTCAAATCCGAGTCAATGCATTAGGGGCCAACGATAAAAATAATTAAATAATACAGTACAAATTGTCCAATTTGTAAACTATGTATAAATAGAATATCCTATGTTTGATGGTTTAAATTACTAATATATAGATGATATATTCAATTAAGAATTGTAAGCACTTTTTAAGTAGGATGACTTCGTCAGTAGTAGAGAGAGACAAAAGCCTCTGTGAAGAGCACATATCATGGCTTACCACAAACTTATTTCAAGACTCAAAAACGTGAAACCCACCTGCCAAAAATCCAAAATCATGGCTACAAAAGAGAACCCACCTGAGGGACGCAGAGAGCATCACATACCCTGATTCTTTCTTCGTCTCTCGGAACTTGCTTTTGCTTCAAACATATCATATAGCACACAAGTATGAGAGCCACGGCATCACTAGTTACACTTAACCAAACGATTATGCGGCGCTGTAAGAAGCTCCTGATCAGAATCACCAAGAGCTGTCCCAGACGCCATTACCGGCATTTGAAACTTCAGAAAGATTTTTCTTCTTCTTCATCATCATCATCTGGGAAGAAAGCCACCAAAGTGTTGGCTTCATTCTTCCTCTATTTCCAAAAGAAGAAGCAGAAGAAGGAAAAGATGAAGCGACTTAACGAACTCAGGAGTTTCTCGGATGCTGTCAGTGAAAGGAAGGCATGGAAACCTGAATCAAAAAAGAAAGTTTTCCCATCTAGTCTCACGCCGTCTTGGCTTGGTCAAGGTAAGGCTCATTCACAAGATGTCTCACAAGGTCATGATCCACCTAGAGACAGCACAAGCGCATTCCTTCCATGACTCAAAAAATGTCAAAAACATCTCGAGATCATATGTATTGCTTTCAATTTGATTACGTGGATGTTGTAGGATATCTCATTGTCGTGGTTTTCCACACTAAGACCCTAATCTGACTGCCTCAGGGTGTATTATGTATGCAAAGCAAATTCTTTGTAGAGCAAGATCTTAATAAAACTGATGTGTATGATTCAAGAAATGAGAATTCTATCGGGAAAACTTTGCCTTAGAACCAGAAATAATTATAGATCAAGAATCCAAACAATTTTTTTCCAAACGGAAGAGAAGATAGACATCAAATATTTTATACATCTATCCTACAAGCACGGACCAATGGCTTCATTCCCTAACCCAACCTGGGAGATAAAACATCTCAACTCACCGGTTCCAACCAGGTAAATACCCTTGGATCAAGTCTCTGCAACATCTCAGCTGTTTGATGACCTATTCAACATCAGGGTAAAAGAATGCAAGGCATGTTATTAAAGAACAAAACAAAACCAAAACAAATACACACTCAAAAGAATACAACCCCGTGACCGTGAGGCCTATAAACTCATAGTCCCAGCCTTTAGATCCACAAGATCAATGCTTTATATAAAATCCTTATAACAGTGACCTTAGATTTAAGCCACACAGGCTGTGACAAAGCATTACTTCATCAGAATTCCAAGTTACCTAAGCCAATTGGGAGTTTGAAATTAAAGTATGCCAATTTTAGAATTGCACCACAAAAATCAAGCTTCTTGCAGTAATCATATCAACAAGACAACAGGTTTCCGAATTGATAATCTACCAAAAGAAGAGGGCAAAATCACAAACCCAATTTCACATTCTAAAAACCTAGACTTTACAGAAATTACGAAGCTAAAACCCTAACAATCCACATTTTAAATAAAACGACCAGCATCAAAAGCAGAGAATTAGTGGAAAGCCCAAGGCAACACAACAAAATTGAGAACAGAACCCAAATTACACAATCGGAATAAAAATAGCTCCAGTAAAGCAAATCGTACCATTTCCAAAGAACTCATAGGAGCTTGAAAGAAGTGAAGCCATGGGGGGAGTAAATATCCAAATAGATCCAGTTTGGCAAACCCTAATAAGTGAGAAAGAGAGAGAGACAGATTTAAAGAGAGCTTAGGAGAAAGCGAAAGCGCACAGATATCTATAAAAGAGAGAGACTTGTTGCCGTTACGCGAGTCCAAGCCAAAGGTCTCTCTTTGTTTTTGTCGCTCTTTTTATTCCAAAATTAAAAAATTATTATTAAATCCCGCGCATTTTAGTTTTGGACCTGTAATGGGCCTGATGGACCAAGACTAGGCTTTATATATTATAGAGCCCTCTCTCTCACTCTCTCTCATCTCCGTCTGTAACTGGGAACGAACTCGACGGAGCAAAGCGAACGGGAAAGTAACTAACTGATCAAGCGAACGAGCGAGTGAGAGAGAAAAATGGTGGTTGAAGATTCTTCAGTGTCGGTGATTTTGGCCGTAGAGAACATCGATCCTAACACCACGACGAACCCTATCCTTAAGGAGAAGTATGTTCCGGCGATTAAGGCTATCTCCTCCGGTGACTATGAAGGTCCGTCGAAGGAGGAAACGATCATCTCCAGTGGAAACTACTTCGCCTCGAAGAAATCAACCACCGTAATCCAGAAATCGCACTTGTTCGAGAACTCTTGGACATTTTGGTTTGATACTCCTTCGTCGAAATCGAATCAAGTAACATGGGGAAGCTCTTTGAGATCTTTGTACACATTCGCTTCTGTTGAGGAGTTCTGGAGGTGAGATCGCTCTCGTTATTGTTAATTTCATTGGTATTTTCTTTTGAGTAAATCTAAGCTAGAGGGAATTTGAATGGATTAGGTGATTTCTGCTTTTGTGTAATGGTTTTGATTGAGTCGAACCGTTGCTTTCATGGATTTGCTCAAGTTTTGTATTAGGAATGCTTACACTGCATCTTTGTGTGTGTGTGTTCTTTTCCTGCATTTTTATGTTAAGGTAAATTATTTCCCTGTGATGGATGAGTTTTAAACTCGATAACTTCTTGCTGCAGTCTTTACAATAACATCCATCCTCCAACCAAGTGGGTTCCAGGGGCGGATCTTTAC
The DNA here is from genome assembly GCF_000375325.1 of Capsella rubella. NCBI lineage: Eukaryota > Viridiplantae > Streptophyta > Magnoliopsida > Brassicales > Brassicaceae > Capsella > Capsella rubella. Next base: position 10,094,740 of record NW_006238923.1, read on the forward strand.
TGCTTCAAACATAAGATTGAACCAAAATGGGAAGATCCTATCTGTGCTAATGGAGGAAAATGGACTATGATGTTCCCTAAAGCTACACTAGAATCCAATTGGCTTAACACGGTATTTGTAACTTTCTGGAGTTTTCCCCTTGACCATACTGCTTGTTGGATCCATTTTGTGATGTTTTTGTATCCTTGTTTTAGTTACTTGCGTTAGTTGGTGAGCAATTTGATCACGGAGATGAGATTTGTGGGGCAGTTTTGAACTTCAGAGCCAGAGGGGACAGGATCTCTCTATGGACAAAGAACGCTGCAGATGAGGATGCTCAGGTAAATCATGATTCTTATAATGTGTAGATTTCTGTGGTGGTAATCAAAAGACTTTGTTCTTGAGGAAACATAACATTGAGTTAGTGGATTTCCTTAGTTTCCCAAGTTCTTAACCAAAAACTAATAAGGAGACTACAGGACAAGATAATTTAATCATTGTTACGTTCATACAAAAAAACACATACATACCATTGGCTCGATCTTGTAGCAATTGGGTTTCATCGATTCAGTTAACTAGGCTTTTTTTTGGGACTGACATGTTATTGGTGCGTTTGCTGCAGCTAAGCATTGGGAAGCAATGGAAGGAACTTGTTGGTTACAATGACACAATCGGATTTATAGTTCATGTATCATTTCTGCAACATCTTTGTGTTCTCCTAAACTACACTCTTTGTGCAATTGTGACTTGTCCAATTTGTTTATTTCAGGAGGATGCAAAGACTCTTGATCGTGATGCTAAAAATCGATATACTGTATGAGATACACTTGCCGGCTTTGCAGGGAAAAGGAGAAGACTTAAGAGAACCTCTAGATGCTTCTGATCTATCTTTACTGTAAAAAGATGCACATTTTAGTTCTCATTTTCAACTATGAGAATTGGTGAAACGGGTTTGTATCAATGTACATGATTTCACTTTTTTTAGTGGTATAAAGAAAAGGGAAAAAATCGATTTCTTACGTTAATCATTTATCACAATTACATATTTTCGAAAATACTGTATTTTTTGGAATAGCTGTTGGTTTTTAATTTTCTCTTATAACCCTATCACAGAGTATAGCTGTTGAAGAATGAAATATTACATTCCATAAAATGCCCGGAAGTAGAATCCTGCCAATAAAAAATCAAGATGCAAGCAATATATATTTTCTTTCGTATGCATATAAAAACCATTCTTTGATTTGATTTTCAGAGAAGACTAGAGCAGTGAGAAACAAAAAGCGGAATAAGAGACAAGATTGTAGAAAGAAGTCGAAGAAACGGATAGGAGAACTTTACTCTCAACTTTCATGGCAGACGCACGAGATAATCAGAAAGAAGAACCAAAGGTAATCAAGAAACCAAACTAGTACTTACTTACTCTGTCCGTTGCAGTGGATTATTATGATGTAACCAAGCAAGTACTTTCTCAGGAGAATGAAGACTTGAGATTTGGAACAAACGGAATAGGTCGGATGCAACAGAGTTTAGTTCCACTGAAAAAACGATGGTCTCTGCAACAAGAGAGATCGAGAAACGTGGAAATGCAGAGGAGAGGCCATGAAAAGGAGTCGAGTTCCGTTGAAAAAACGATGGTAAACAAGAAACTGGACAAGAACTTACTCTGCTGATCCAAACTTACGATGTTCTTACTGTAACTTTTGATTTGATTCGGTCTTTCGGTTTTACTTAGATTGGTCCTTACGTTTCTTGTGACTTCTGAGGAGAAGTTAAAGACGCCATGAAACAAAGTCGAGAAAGATGAGTATGGTTCTTGCGTCGGCTGATGTGTAGATTTAAAGTTTCTTTTAATTTTGATTTCTCAGGGACCACCTCCTGTAATGGGGCTTAGTTATTTAGGGAGAATGTCTTATGAGAGAACTGATGGTACAGTGTCAAGATATTTGCCGGAGAAGAAGGTAACGAAACTGAAGAAGAATTTATTCTGTTCTTGACAGTGGAATATTATGATGAAACCAGAGAGTCAATTCGAATTTCTCAGGGCAAAGAAGACTCGGTTTTGAGGATAAACGAAGCGGGTCAGATTCGTGATTACCAAAACTCTTACACAGACACGCGAGAGGTTCTGCAAAAAAAGACACCACCGAGAGATAGTGAATCCCAATGGATATTTGATGAGAGAACACAGAGGAGACTATTGAAACGCACTGCAACAGTTTGCCGTCGGTGTTGCCCGTGTCGCAACGGAAGAAGTTGCCGTTACAATCATCCAACTCAAATTCCACAGGTGAGAAATAAAGAAGTTATCTATGTTTGGCTGAGTCTAACTTGCAAACTTTTCTCTTGGCTTACTGCTTTCAAACATTCTTTATAGGTGAGGACTACTGTGCCGATTTGTAAGGTGAGTCAAGTTTTGTAACTTCATCTAAGAGCTAACAAGAATCTGGAATATATGAATCTCTTGTCTGGTTTGAGTCTTTACATCTCTTTTCTGTTATGTTCAACTTCTTTATATGCGATTCGTTGCAGTATTTGATGAAAGGATATTGTAAGCTCGGTTCAGTTTGTGGCTTTCAACACATAAACGACAGGAATGGTCCAGAACCTATGCATCAGGTAAGTTTCATCTGTTGTCTTGTCTATTCTCCAAGATGAGAAGCCATCTCTCCATATATAATAGTTTGATTCTTAGGCTAGTCCTACGGATGCGAGAGCTCAGAGGAGATATGAAACAGAGTACTCAGGATCCAGGCCAGAGAAGAAGGTAACTAAACTTAAAAATGTCTTATTCTCATTTGTTTTCAACTGTTTCCGTTTACTCATATGAGTATTTATTCTCAGGCAAAAACTACACCAGATTCCAGAGAGTGTGATTCAAGAGACAGATCCGAAGATATAGATGAAGGGGTACTATATAGTAAAGAAATATCTGACTTTGTTGTTGTTCTGTTCTATGATTAGAGTCCTTGATTCGTATTCAAACAAATGTCGTAGGAAATCCGAGAGCGAGATAATCCGCAGGAACAGATACAGAGAAGTACTCCGGATCCCCGAATGCGTGATCCAAGACGCCATGCTACAAAGGAGATGGTAAAGTTAAAAAAAACAAAAAAAATGGACTAGACCTGACTTTGTTCTTATGTTGTGTTTTACGTTTCTCTTCAACAGAATCGCAGCGTTGATGCTCAAAAGAATATGCAGGAACAAACTGAGAGGCAGATGAGAGAGGCTCAGTACAATCTTCAGGAGCAGAGATCAATAGGAGAAGGCAGAAAACTTAGTCGTCTAATCAAAATAGCGAAGGGAGCCATGCAAATGAGAGACGCGCAGAAGAGAGAGGCTCAAGAGAATATGCAACAACACTATAACAGTGATCACAGGTTAAAACACACAGAAACAAGACCTGATTATGTTTCTTCACTGTAGATGAAAAGCTTCCTATGTTTTCTCATTGTGGCTTCTCGTTTGATATATGTATATTATTTCGATTTGCAGGAGATGCCAGAGAATCAAAAAGTAGATGGAGAAAAGAAGAGGCACACCAAAGAGAACTTTCAGATGATTTCTTGGATTGCAAGAAACTGATGATATGTGTTGAAAGAAGAATTAGATTATGCTTTCTAGTTGTTTCAATTCTGGAAAACTATCATAGTAAACAATTTCATTTACATTTGTATGGATGTCAGTTGAGTAGAAATTAATATTTCTCAACATATTGAGATTTACGCATCAGTATTATTCTTGTATGGTCAAATTTATATTTCTTGTTCCCTAAGATATACGTGGAAATGTTACAAGTTCAATTTGATAAAACGAACTATAAAATAAATATAAAAATTAAGACGAAATAAATAATTAAATATTGAAGATAAAAATGAAAAACCAACAAGATACGGCTTAACAGTTTCCCGCTGAAAACTAAAGAAGCAAAAGCATTCTTTGATCTATATATATAATAGAGAAACAAAAGTAAAGAAGTAAAGAGAAGATTTTAGGGATTTTTGAAGAAAGTGATACTAGCACAACTCAATCTCGACTTTAATGGCAGACGCTCGAAGATGCAAGAAGCTGAGAAAAGAAGCGATGAAACAGAGTCGGGATCCATGAAAGAGACCAAGGTAAACAAACAAAGAAACTGAACAAGAATTTACACTGTTAATCTCATTTTACGATCTTCTTACTGAGATTTCTCAGGGACGAGCTCCGGATTTGAGGCCTGACGAGAAAATTAGGGTAAAAGAAACTGAACAAGAACTTGCTCTGTTCTTTACTGTGGATTGTTTTGAAGAAAGAAAAAAAGAAAACAGAGTTGATACGAATTTCTCAGGAGAATCTTCAGGAAGAACGAAGAGAGGGAGCTAGTAAGAGGGTCGGTTCGATTCCATCTTCTGATGAAAACAGAGGTTGCTTCTCTAATCTTGAGAGGTTCAATGATATGATCCGATCCGGTTTGGTTTATGTTAATCCAAGTTTAATTGTTCATGTTGCTGATTTTTAGAAAATATGAATCTGAGAGATGCGTATCCAGTTCGTCCCGGTGAAAAAGACTGTCAGTTTTACCTCGACACTGGTCTGTGTGGCTATGGAAGAAGTTGTCGTTACAATCATCCTACTCATCTTCTAAAGGTGAGAAATATAGAAAGTTACCTATGTTTGGCTGAGTCTAAGTTGCAATTTATCTTCTGGTTTTCAAACATTTTTATAGGATCATCCGGAGAGGAGTGATTTGCCCATCTGTAAGGTACACTTTCTTGGATACTCTCATATATCACATACCTGATGATCTAGAAAAAGTAACACAAAACTTATTATAGTATCGTAACTTCATTTAAGAAATAATAAGAATCTGAAATATATAATAATAATCTCTCTTGCCTGGTTTAGTCTTGTATCTGATAAGATTGTGTGTGCGGTTCGTTGCAGCATTTTCGGAGAGGTAATTGTCGGTTCGGCTCAGTTTGTGTATATCGACACTTAGAGGACATGGAAGGTTCAGATGTGTATCAGGTAGTTTCCCATCTAATGTCTCTTCTCCATGGTCCATATTGGTTTTGATCTGAACGTTTTGGTTGACTTTGATTCTTAGCCTAGAAGAACTCACGAAATTGAGTCAGGATCCAGGCCAGAGAAGAGGGTATAACTAAGCCAAAACTGTCTTCTTTCTTTTTTTGTATTAATGTTTTTGCCGTTTACTTATATGAGTATTCACTCTCAGGCAAAAATTATTCTGGATTCCGAAGAGCGTGGTTCAAAAGAAAGATTCGAAAATTTAGAGGTATAAACAAAGAGCTTAACTTTGTTGTTGTTCTCTGTTCTATGATTAGAGTCCTTGATTAGTATTCAAACCAATACCGTAGGAATTACGAGAGCAAGACAATCCCCAAGAACAGATACAGAGATATACTGAAAGGCAAGTGACAGAGAGAGCTCATCACAATCTGCATCAACAAAGCAACGATGAATCAGAGGCACAAGACAATATGCAGGTACGTACCCGCAAGAAAGAACTGATTCTCTTCTTTACTAGAGTGGATGAAACAGAGTCAGGATAACTAACTGTACTCTGGTCCTTACTGTGAACTCTTATTATTTCGATGTACTTATAAGTTATAATGAGTTTGTATATCTTGAGGATATGCTAATATCCCGTAAATACAGGAGTCTATTATTATCTCTTTAGGCTCACGTGCTTATATATACATTGACCTCCTCAATGATCGTGTTCGAATTTACAGGTTCATCAACCAGAACAAGAACAAGAGATGAAGACGCCACACCATACACCGCAGCAACAACAACCTGTGCAGACTCCGCAGCAGCAACCATCGTTAGCTTCTCATTTTAATCTTTATCCGGTAATAAAAAAAAAAAAACACAAAGCAAAAACAAAGTAGACGAATCAATTTCTTCTTCTTCTTGGTGTCTAATTATACTCATGTCTTGAATTCGCAGTCGGTGGAAAAATTAGCAGATGCGATTGAAGCTGGACCACGAGATCAGAACTCTGGTGCCCTGGTTTGTTTTCTTTGCTTCTCTATCCTAAATATATCCAAGTCTTTATAAAGCTGTTAGGATCTCTAGGGTTTCTTTGATATTGAATTGTCTGAAGTGTGGAATTGAATTGCAGGTGACTGAAGTGAACAGCCATTTTGACAAGTGTCAACAGCTCTTGAATTCAATTTCAAAATCCCTAGGATCTCACATTAATGTGGTAATTCATTTAACCAAAAAAAAGTTTCAGACATTGCATTTGGATCTAGCTAGATTTGAGTTTGGTCTGGTTTTTGCTAACGGATTTTCTTGTTTTCACAAGTATGTTGATGACCATAAGGAAAAATTAGAAGAAAATGAACAATTGCTTCAACAAAGAAAGTAAGCAATAACTTGTTAAAAAACCTTTTTATTTGATCAGATAATCTGATTCAGATTGATTGGTTTTTCTCTTACTTATATTATTGTCTTCTTAAATCTTTTGTGTCAGGGCATTGATTGAGGAATATAAGAAATCTGTTGAAGAGATTATGAAGAAAGAGCCCTAGTTCCAGTATTATCTCCTAAAGATGTTTTGAGTATTCATTTTTTTTTTTTTTTTGCTCTGTCAGCAATTTTGGTGCTAAAGAATCAGTAAACCATTTACATTTATATTTGGCCTATGAGTTTTTGTGATTGACCATTTTGTATTAAACCTAAAAATCGAGAGAGGGAAAAAAAAGAGTTGGAGTTGCGTATCACTAAAGATACGATTAATCCTAACTTTTACAAATAGGCCAAATATAAAAAAATAAATGACAATAAGAAAATCCCCGCGCATTTATGTATGGGCCTTTGATGGGCCAAATTTATAATAACGGAACAATACTGGGGCTGGGCTTTATATTAAAGACCTCTCTCTCTCTCTCTCTTCTCACTCCGTCTGTAATTGGAAACGGAGTCGACGGAGTGAAGAAGCGAACGGAAAAGTAACTAACTGAGCGAGCGAGCGAGAGAGAGTTAAAATGGTGTTTGAAGATTCTTCAGTATCGGCGCTTTTGGCCGTAGAGAATATCGATCCTAACACCACGACGAACTCTAGCCTTAAGGAGAAGCATTTTCCGGCGATAAAGGGGGCTATCTCCGGCGACGAGGAAGGTCTGTCGAAGGAGAAAAAGAGAAATGAAGACGCGTCGAAGAAATCAACCACCGTAATCCATAAGTCGCACTTGTTCGAGAATTCTTGGACATTTTGGTTTGATAATCCTTCGTCCAAGTCGAATCAAGTCACATGGGGAAGCTCTTTGAGATCTTTGTATACATTCTCTTCTGTTGAGGAGTTCTGGAGGTGAGAACGATTCCTTTCGTGTTAATTTCATTGGTTTTTTCTATAAGCTAGAGGGAATTTGAATGGATTAGGTGATTTCTGCTTAGGATCTCTTTTGTCTAATGGTTACTGATCTTAACTTTACCAAGTTTTGATTGAGTGGAACCGTTGCTTTCATGGATTTGCTCAAGTTTTTTAATTGGGAATGCTTTACACTGCATCTGTGAGCAAACATCAGAAATATTGATCAGCCTCTCTTGATTGTATCCATCTAATAAGCTAGTTTGTAGTCTTTACTTAGGAGTATACATCAGAAATATTGATTATCTGCTTGTTTGATCTTTGTGTGTGTTCTTTTTCTGCATTTTTATGTTAAGGTAAATTACATATTTCCCTGTGATGGATGAGTTTTAAACTCGTCAACTTCTTGATGCAGTCTTTACAATAACATCCATCCTCCAACCAAGTGGGTTCCAGGGGCGGATCTTTACTGCTTCAAACATAAGATTGAACCAAAATGGGAAGATCCTATCTGTGCTAATGGAGGAAAATGGACTATGATGTTCCCTAAAGCTACACTAGAATCCAATTGGCTTAACACGGTATTTGTAACTTTCATGTGCTTTCCCCTTGGCCATACTGCCTGTTGGATCCATTTTGTGATGTTTTTGTATCCTTGTTTTAGCTACTTGCTTTAGTTGGTGAGCAATTTGATCACGGAGATGAGATTTGTGGGGCAGTTTTGAACTTCAGAGCCAGAGGGGACAGGATCTCTCTATGGACAAAGAACGCTGCAGATGAGGATGCTCAGGTAAATCATGATTGTTATAATGTGTAGATTTCTGTGGTGGTAATCAAAAGACTTTGTTCTTGAGGAAACATAACACTGAGTGAGTGGATTTCCTTAGTTTCCCAAGTTCTTAACCAAAAACTAATAAGGAGACTACAGGACAAGATAATTTAATCCTTTTTACGTTCATACAAAAAAACACATACATACCATTGGCTCGATCTTGTAGCAATTGGGTTTCATCGATTCAGTTAACTAGGCTTTTTTTTGGGACTGACATGTTATTGGTGCGTTTGCTGCAGCTAAGCATTGGGAAGCAATGGAAGGAACTTGTTGGTTACAATGACACAATCGGATTTATAGTTCATGTATCATTTCTGCAACATCTTTGTGTTCTCCTAAACTACACTCTTTGTGCAATTGTGACTTGTCCAATTTGTTTTTTCAGGAGGATGCAAAGACTCTTGATCGTGATGCTAAAAATCGGTATACTGTATGACAGATACACAGGTTTACTTGCCTAGCTTTGCAGGGAAAAAAGAGAAGACTTAAAGGGAAGTCGGAAGTCATATGAGAACAGGACCTCTAATTGTTTTTCTGATCTTATCTTTACTGTAAAAAGATGCACATCTAGTTTTCATTTTCAAGTATCAGAATTGGTGAAATGGCTTTGTATCAAATGTACATGAGTTTTTAACTTTCTTAGTGGTATACAGAAAAATGAAAATTTCGATATTAAATTTCTTTGTTAATCGCTTATCTCAATTACAGATTTTCTAACATTATTTCAAACTTAATTGTTGATTACGCCCTCATTGTTCCCAGTTGAGTTAATCGGATGACCAACGCCTATGTAACTGTGGTTATGGGGACTCATTGATACTACAACCAAGTAAACCATCTCATGCTTTCTTTATTTTGGGTCTGTCCTGACTTATACGAATTGTTTAGTTCCTCTTTCCTATCTCTAAATTCAAACATGTATAAAGTCAATCAACAAATAAAATAAAATCACACTAACAACAAAAGAATGGCCTAACTTCTACCTCATCATCTCCATCGTGTTTTCTTTAACGTCTTTGTTTCACTTTATCTCAAATTAGTAAAAATAAGTAAATTCCAAATTGTTGCACATATGACTCCTCCTTAAAGTGTCGAACTACCACCAAAGCAAAGCTAAGACCAAAGAGTAGTTTTGAATAAATTGAGTTCTTACTACCAGAAACCACTTGTTGTATATTCTTAGTGTAGTAAAAAACAAATTTCATTGTACATATTCTTAGTATAGTAAGAAATAAAAATAAGTCTTGATCATTCCACCATACACATGACTCTCCTCCATCATTCAATGTCAAAGAGCAAAAAAGCTAGAGAGCAAAAGCGGAATAATTTTGGAAATGTTGAAACTCTGCATCATCCCTTTTACTTACTATAGCACATTGTGCTTCTACACCACAGATACACGATTCATGGGTTACTCAATGGAGGAGAGAGTATGATGGTGACTGAAAACAGCAAAAGCTATATCCAAAATTGGATAAATCAAGCTCTCAAGTGCGTGGAGTGGTTACGTTAGAAAAAAGAGGAAGAACAAGTGGTAAAGCAAAAAAGCAGAGAAGAGAGATCATTCATCATCATCTCTCTCGGCTATAAAAACAAAGCATGGGGTCACAACTCAAAACATCAAATACAAAGAACAGCACAGAGAGCAAAAGAGAAAGATCCAAATAGTTAAAAGCGTTAAACAAATCTCGGAAAGAAAGAAGAATGGGGACAGTGGCATTACAATGGAAAGGAACCGGATTCTTGTTCCTCATGAACAGAGACAAAAGCGGTTTCTTGCAAGTCAAACTTATTCGAATCTTTCTTGTGTCTTAATTTATACGTACATCAACATTGCATTAATATGCACCGTTGATTAATCTGATCGGATTGTTGTTTTTTGTTATTGTACGAGTGGATCTAAAGGGAAGCAGAGGGGGTGACAATTGCGAGGAATCAAAGAGGAAGGGAAACGTTGGTTGCCTCGAATCGTAATAAGGGAGATAGTATTGTAACCGGAGTAGATGCAGACAAAGCAGTACTACGAGGTGGTTCATGGTTTGGTTTTAAAAAAGGCAGATTTGCTTTTGTTTTCGATAGCAGTGAGCCAGTCTCACAATACAGCACAACCTTGGTTCCTCGTTTCTTAGAGGTATCTTATATAATAATTTAATCTACTCTGTTTTCTACATAAAATGTTTTTTATTTTCTTATACTATATTGTTTTCCTTATTCTCTCAGTCCACAATGAACCCGCTTGAGTTTGCAGCTGACTTGTCCGAAAAGGAAGCTGCATTGTTTGGGTTGGAGTTGCAGCTAGTGGTAGCAGACATAAACCCAAATTCTCAATCAATGGTTTATGTCTCGAAAAGGTCTGTTGTAGATGACACAAATCTCCCTATTGAAATTGTTCTTCGAGGTTTTCATACCATTTCTGAAAACGGTTTTGATTCCAGCTCTCCCAAGGTAATTGTACTAGCTCTCCTAGATAACAAATCTATTAAAGCGTGTGCGTTGCAAATCATCTTTTTATTTATTTAATTGTTGTTGTTGTAGGATGAAGATCTGAGAAGAAACTTGACTGAGTTGATTAATAATGATGGAGAAGCACTGAGAATTTTCGACATCGCTGAGAATCTGATGACTAATCCTCCACTTTTTAAGGACATGATCGATGCTTCTGTAAGCAAAAATAAATAAATAAAATTCATCACTTCAACTATTATTTTGTGGCTCAATCACTCACTCACTTTCTCATCCCAATTTACTTTTTTTTTTGTTGATTTATTTAGGGAGATGTGGTGATACCTCATACAACACAACTTATAGGACTGAAAGTGAACGGCAATACAGCACAAGGGGACTTCTATCAATGGACCGCCCCGCCAGCCATATAATTCTGACGTTGATGTTGACGACTAATACTCTCCTAATACTAATTTTATTACAATAAGTTGAAGATGTTATATAAACCAAGCTTTGTCAGCATCAGGATTCAGGGAAACCCTAGCTATTTATTTTCCTTTGTCCAGTTCTATATCTATCTCGATCGTCTAAGAACAATATGTTACAATGAAATTTACTATTTCTATAATAAAGGGAATACATATTTGGTTTATTATATTTCTTCCATTCATCTATTATCATATTTCTGTTAATTCTTGACTTGTTCTTATTAGTTAGTGTGTTGTGATTTGATAACTTGTCTTACAAGAAACAAGCTTTTGTAACATACAATGGCGTCAAACTCCTAGTTTCTACGGAATCCAGATGATAGTCCAATAGCAGCAACACAGAGACTTTTATAAGTTTACACCCTCCTTGTTCCCTGTCGAGAAGGGTGAGCATAAATATGTAGTTTGTAATGACCAAAAACAACGCATCTTCTTACATTTCTAATGTCTGTTATAGAACTCATCTTCTATCTTATAATTATGATTTACTTTGTGAGTCGGAACGATTGCTACGTACGTACGAGTATGTTTAATTCCTACATATATATTTTATTTTCCTTTTCTCACAAGAAATCTATTTATATGCATAACTGAAACCGAGGAGTCATTAGTTATACATATGAAGACCATTCGTTCTTTGATTTGATTTTCCGAAAAGACGAGCAGGGAGAAACAAAATCCGAAATAAGAGACAAGATTGTAGAAAGAAACCGATACGAGAACTTAACTCTCAACTGTCATGGCAGACGCTGGAGGTAATCAGAAAGAAGATGAGAGAAGAAGCGATGAAACAGAATCGAGATCGACTGAAGAACCAAAGGTAATCAAGAAACCAAACTAGTACTTACTCTCTTCTTTGCAGTTGATTATTATGATGAAACCAGAGTCGATACGAATTTCTCAGGAGAATGAAGTCTTGGGATTAGGAACAAATGAACGAACAGGTCGGATTTATTATTACTCCGAGTCGCACCAAGAGGTACTACAGTATCTGCGAGAAGAGAGACTCAAAGATGCTGAGAAGCAGAGGAGAAGCCATGAAACAGAGTCGAGTTCCATTGAAAAGACGATGGTAAACAACAACTTACTCTGCTGATCCATACTACGATGTTCTCCTTATTGTGACTTCTGATTTGAGTTGGCGTTTCGGTTTTACTTAGATTAGTCCTTACGTTTCTTGTGAATTCTGAGTCGAGAAAGATGGCTATGGTTCTTGTGTAGAGTAGATTTAACGTTTCCTTTAATTTTGACTCTCAGGGACCAACTCCTGTTATGGGGCTGAGTGATTCAGGGAGAAGGTCTGATGGGAGAACTGATAGTATACAGAATATTACAGGTTCAAGCTCTTTACCCTCAACTTCAATGGCAGGCGCTCGAGATAATGAGAAGGAACCTGTGAGAAGAAGTGATCAAGAACCAGATTCGACGAGAATACGTCAGGAGAATGAAGAAATAGGTCGGGTTTATTATTACAGCGAGTCGCACCAAGAGGTACTACAGTATCTGCGAGAAGAACGACTGAAAGATGCTGAGAAGCAGAGGAGAATCCATGGAATAGAGTCGAGATCCATTAAAGAAACGATTGTAAAACAAGAACACTCTAACGCAGACACGCGAGAAACTCTGCAACAGTACCACAGACGACTGAGAGACGAGGAGATGCAACAGTACCACAGACGACTGAGAGATGAGGAGATGCAGAGGAGACGCCGTGAAACTGAGTCAAGATTCTGGCACCGTGAGAGGGTAAACATATTTAACTTCTTGCAGAGTAAGTATGCTTTTCTTTGATTTAACGTGTACCATTTGGTTATGATTCTCAGGATAGATCTCCGGGTAGGAGAGGGAGTGACTCCAGACTGAGATTTGATGAAAGAGCTCAGGGTTGGAGAGGCAGTCATGAATCCAGATGGAGGTTTGATGAGAGACCTCAGGGTTGGAGAGGCAGTCATGAATCCAGATGGAGGTTTGATGAGAGAGCTCAGAGGAGATATGAAATGGACTACTCAGGATTCAGGCCAGAGGAGAGGGTATAACTGAACTAAAACATGTTTTCTCCTTTGTGCTTTTCTCATAGAGAGTATGGTCATATAAAGTGTGACCTTTCTTTATTTAATTTTCTAGTTGCTTGCTCATCCTCAGTCCGGATTTATTCCTGATTCCCGAGTGAGTGATCCAAAAGGCCATGATACAGAGTGGAGCTTCGAGCGAGGGAGGATGGTAATTAACAACAACAAAAGATTGAATAGACCTGACTTTGTTCATTGTTTGTGTTTTGCCTTGATGCTCAAGAGAATATGTAGGAACAGATTGAGTGGCAGAGGAGAGAGCCTCAATACAATCTACAGGAGCAGAGATCAAGAGGAGAAGTTAGAGAGAATAGTCATATGAGGGGAATCATGCGGCAGAGGAGAGAGGGTCAAGTGCGGGAACAGAGACAGAGGAGAGAGGCTCAAGAAACTCTGCGACAACAAGTAAAAACACTGAAACAAGAACCTGATTGATGAAACATAGTTGAGAAAAAGAAGAAGAAGATAGCTTAAGTATACGTTTTCTTACTGCGACTTCTCATTTGATATATTGTTTCGGTTCGCAGGAGATGCTAGAGAATCGAAACTTAGATGCTCGTGATCATCAGAATACGAAGCAACTCGGGTTTAAAAGAAACGAGGGAGATGGAGTATAAGAGGAAAGAGAGTTACGAGACCACCAAAGAGAACTTTCAGATGATTCCTTTGAACGCAAGAAACTGATATGTTGGGAAGACTCATTAGGTTATGATTCAATTTTACAAAATTATATGAATGTCAGTTAAGTAGAAATGAATATTTATTTTTCTTGTTCCCTAATTTTTACTAAGAGAAATAGACAGACATACGTGGAAAAGTTATAAGTTTCATTTTAATAAAACTGATAATTTTCAAATGCAATGTAGATTTCTGATTAAACGAATAATGAAACTTTTTATGAAAAATATATAATTTAAATAACTTTTGAATCCAAATGACCAAATACTTCTTCGGTTCCTAAAAGAAATAGTTTTTAGGTTTTCTTTTCGTTTCTCAAAGATATATTTTTAAGGTTTTCAATGTATTTGTGTAGTAAATAATAACAAGAAATTGTAATTTTCATGAAATACTGATGGACATTTTGAATTGATCGAATTACTATTGATTAGAATTATGGACATTTTGTTGAATACAGAAAAAAAAACAATGTATCTATAGCTAAACATTAAATTTTTAAAAGCTCTGAAAACTCTTAAATATACATATAGGAACATAGGCAGAATATATAACAACTTTAGAAAAATTAAAAATAATAACAAATTCCCGCTGAAAAATAGAAACATACAAACTATCTTTTGATTTTAAAAAGAATTATTTTTGGCATTGTAGAAAAAATGATACAAGAACGTAGTCACAATTATATAATTAAGAGCTTGTCTTATTTAGTCTTTAATTAAATTTAAAATATATTGTAAGTTCGGAACAACTTTGAGTATTTCATGCACAAATAGGATAAGGTTAGTCCTGACCTATGAATGTGATACTTTCATAAAATGTCTCTTCTCCACAAGTATGAATTCATATGTATTAATATTTTGGTTTAACATTTTTGTATGAATATGATTTTTAAGCCATAACCGTAGATTGATGAGCAAAAATATGAATAGAGTACTCATAGAAAATATGAGATAAATTAATCATTAGACTTTAAGTCAAGGAAAAAAGTAACTTTAATATCAAAAAACTTAAAGCCCATTTTATAAAGTCCAAGTACCAATTAAAATTAAGGGTAAATCAGACATTTCTTCAAAAACCCTAGTTAATCTCTTCCCTATATAAGTGATGAGTCTACGGAAGAAGTGTTTATATATCCAAAGAGCCAATTGAGAGAAGTAGTCTTCGTTGCCACTGCTGTTGTGACCAAAATCTTAACTAGGGAAAGGAAACTGCTTCAGATTGGGGAGAGAGGAGAGAGAGGAGAGAGAGATTTTTCGTGTTAAGAGAGAGAGAGGAAGCGTCAAGAGTTGTCAAGGAGAAAGACTAGCTAGTCGTAGAAATCCTAGGATCCATACTTATTATCACTAAGGTGATCAGGACATGACTTATATATCTATAGTTTTCCTTCTTCTTTTTTGCTTGTATGGTATAGATTTAGTTTAGCTAAATGATGTGTGTGTTTTGAGACTATATATGTGTTAGATTGTTAAACATGAGATTATGTGTTTAGATTGGCTAAGCATAAGACTATGTGATGATTGTGTGAGAACCTAGAAATGATGCTAGGTTGTTAAAAAGTGGAAATGTAATAAGTTGACAAAGTTAGGATATGATATAGATTGAGATAAATGGATTGAAGAGTGAGATGTTTGAGGAATGACATGCATGTATATTGCATGATTGCTTGTTGGCGTAAGAGGCATAGTGTACATGTGGCTATGATGCGGCTCATCAAAGCATATAGTAAAGGATTGTATTTTCAGTTGTATCTTAATTGTTGTTTGATGTTATTTGCTTGATTTTTTTTTCTTTCTTTGAAAGCATATTGTTTGGCTATTATTTATATGTGTGATGCATGCTTGTTGGATTGTGATTATATGGATCATGTGGACAACAAAATTTGTCCCTAAGTAACTTATTGTTCACGACTCCGAAAAGTAGTAGCCAAAGATTATAAGTGAAGTGGAAGGTGGTACTCACAAAGATTATAAGAGGGGCTCTCATCGTGGTTTAGGGTTTCAATAAAATTGTTTTTTAAAAAATTGGATTTTATTAATGTCATTGTTTCCTTCAAAACTTTTAAAAGGCATTACATAATGATGATTATTATTAAAAAAAGGCATTTGATAAATAATTTCAAAATTTTGACCTCAAAACTGTGTTTGATTTTGTAGTTTCATTATCAACAACCAGAGATATGATGCACCATACACCGCAAGAACAACAATCTGTGCAGACTCCAAAACAACAGGAATCGTTAGCTTCTCATTTCAATCTCTATCCGGTAAAACCAAAAACAAAACCAAAGTATATAATATGAATTAAAATCTTCTCATTGGAATATGATATAATATCTCTTGTATTCGTAGTCCGTGGAAAAATTATCTGAAACGACTGAAACTGGAACACGAGATCAAGATTCTGATGCTGTGGTTTGTTTGTTTTTTTTGTTTCTCTACTTCAAATATTTAAGTCTTTAAAGCTCTTTGAATTTCTAGGGTTTATTTATTTATTTGTTAAATTGCCTTAGTGGAATTGCACTTGCCTTAGTGGAATTGCATTGTAGGTGACTGAAGTAAAAAGCCATTTCGACAAATGTCAACAGCTCTTGAGTTCAATTTCAATATCCCTTGGATCTTATGATAAAGAGGTAAAGCATTAAACAAAACGATATAAAAACTTATATATTTGCATTTGGATCAGAACAAATAACAAAGTTGTTTGGTTTTTGCTAACGGATGTTCTTTTTTCCGTAAGTATGTTGATGGACAAAAGGGAAAATTAGAAGAAAGTGAGCAATTGCTTCAACAAAGAAAGTAAGCAATAACTTGTTAAAAACACATTCTATATACATCTTTTTATTTGATCAGATTGAATTTTTGGTTTTAGATATAATTTTCCTCTTAAATCTTTTTGTGTCAGAGAATTGATTGAAGAATATAAGAAATCTGCTGAAGAGATTTTGAAGAAAGAGCCTTGAAGAAATCTGTTGTATTATATTTTCTTCTATTTAGCAATTTTGGTGCTATATACCAAGAATTGTGATGAGTGAACCATGAATATTCATTTTTTTTATTTAACTCTATCAGCAGTTATTGTGATAATATGTAAATCATACATTAATATCAAACCTAAAATCGAGAAAAAATAGTTGAGTATCATCAAAACTCAAAAGATACAATTAACCATATTCCAATTGAACATGCATCAAAGAATAACGAATCCAAAAAACAATCCCGGGCATTTGAGTATGGGCCTTTCATGGGCCAGATTAGAATAATGGAACGATACTGAGACTGGACTTTTATATTAAAGACCACTAACGCCCTCTATCTCATTTTGGTCCATCACATGAGAAACTCTTTGAGATCTTTGAATACATTCGATCGCTTTCTATCGAGGAGTTTTGCAGGTGAAATTGATGTTGCATTTGCATACACCTTTCTTTCTCTTTGCTATCATCTTTGCCTTCACTGATAACAACTCTAAGCTGGAGTGAATTTGAAATAGTTCTGAAGCAGAACCAGTACGTGGAATTGGTGTATTCGATAGCTGACACTAATATATAGAATTGATTTTAAGTATTTTGGAACTCAGCCAATTGTTATATTTTCTTAATGTTGAACGAAAGATTAAAAAAAAACCTTCTATAACCATAAACTTCTTCCCGCCAAGAAATAAACCAAGTGGTGCAAATACTTTTCTTTCAAAAATTAAGTATGCTTGTATATGTATTTTGGGGACGCATCCCATATATATATTATAAACAATCTAGAGATACTATTGTTAAAGGAAACCTTTTTCATCTAAAATGCCGAATACCATTCAAGTACTATAGACTAGAATCTTGGTTTCAAGCTTCATTCCTTCCAAGTTCATTAAAATGCATACATTTAGAAACAACATAAAGGGTTCAACATTACTTGAAAGGACATTACTTTATTCGGTATAAACTGAGTTCAAAAGATGTATGATTTTCCGCTCTTTAAATTAAAAAAAAAATCCCTTTGGGTATTTAATTATATATATATATAAATATATATATCAAGTATTACATTTGATCAATTGCAAACTATCGAATATTATTAGGGTATCTTCTAAAATTTCTGTAAAAAGTCGAATACCATACATCCTTGTGAGCTAAAATCATAACTAATAATTAAGTCGAATACCATATATCATTGTGAACTTTTGAGCTTTCTTTATTTGGAGTTCGTCCAGTCAACGAACGAATTACTCACATGCCTATTTACTTAAAGATGCATAGTCAAATATTGCTATGTTAATTATTATTATTATTATCCGAGACCAAAAGTTTGAATACAAAGAATTAAATCATTATTTTCCAAAAAAAAAATATTAAATCATTTTGGACTATATTTCTAGAGAAATCAAGCTTAAAAGGCTAAAAAACTCACTGTGCAAAAAAAAAGTTGAGAGATCCATGGAGGAGACAAAGGTATGTATTCCCCCAAACAATTTATAATGTTCTTACTGTGAACCCTTATTTCTATTTGACGTTATGGTTTTGCTTAGAGTAGTCCTTACTCCTTACAATCACAACTTCACAAGAGAAGTAGTCAATTAGGACATGAAACATAGTTGAAAAACATAGCTAACGTTTCTCTTACATTTGATTCTCAGAGACAAACCCCTGAACTGAAACTGGATGAACTAAGGATCAGATCTGATGAGAGAAATGGTAGGAGACAGGAACCACAGTCAGAGAAGATGGTAAGGAACCTGAACCAAAAATGAATCTGTTATTTACTCTTATATTATTATGATTATATATATATATATAATGAAACAAGGGTCATCTATATTGTTGAACCAAGGGTTCACACAATGAATTTATTAAGGAAACGAGAATAAATTCACTTTGAACAATCTCTCAAGAACTCGAATTGAAACGGATTAAAAAGAATTGATTTGACCTAGAAATGAACGATTTAGGGTTTGCTCAAGAACAAGTGAGGAACTAGGGTTTTTGTTATTAAATGATCGATGCCCTAGAATAGAGACATCTTCTCTATTTATACAAGGGATTTAGGGTTACAATAAATGCTCCTTTTCCTTAGATTTTCATAAGATATTGTCATAAATATTCGATTAGGGTTTTCGAAACCCTAATGATCCGAGGTCGTCTATTCCATTTTAGGAATGAAGCACCCTTTGCATTAATTGGACAATAAACCGGGATTCCCCGACTTATTGGTTTAATTCGATTCCGTCTTGGTTTAGGCCGGTATGTCGTTGGTGCTAATTCCTACACCAACAATAAGTCCCCCCCCAGTTCGATGGGTCGAATGAGAGCAACGGCTTGTCTGCCATCGATGTTTGTTTTGAGGTGAGAGAGAGAAAAGGAGGCGAGGAGACTGAAGAAGAAAACAAAAAGAAACCCTCAGAAAAAAGATTTGATAAAGTGGGTGACTTTATGACGCGGAGGCGCGTATGAATGTGTTGAGCCACGTCACGACGCACCAATTGTTAAGCTTTTAATACTCGATTCTCAGATAATGGCTTAACTTTAGGAATCAACTCTCTTTATTAAATGCTTTAAGAACACAATCGATATCTCTTGAAATAGAAAGTTCAGATTACAAATAAGAAATGAAGAATAAGTGAAGAATGAAGTCAGAT
>NW_006238923.1:10114275-10124194 GCF_000375325.1 Capsella rubella
TACTTCCATAGCTGATCACCCTTCATAACCCTTCTCACGTGTGCCTTGGATCCTTATCAATCACCACACGTGTGAGGACCACCCTTGGCACTAATCCTCTGTTTCTTCTTTCTAACGTACACCCTATGCACCTTATCAGTTTAAAAACTGTATAGGTTTAGTACTTCTGCGTTGATGCATTCGACTTAAGCATATATATCGTCTAGCTACGTAGCAAAAGTAACAGTACTTACATGCATGCATTTTGGTTTGTAGTATTTTAAGGCAGGATACTGTAAGAGAGGCTCAGACTGTAAGTTTAATCACCCTAAGGAAAAGGATGCTGCGGAGAATGTATTGTTCAATGATCCTGCAGGTTTACCTATGCGTAAGGTAAATTGATTATGAATACTGTATTATTATTCTTAACTGAGTTTTTTTCTCCAAGGGTGATTTGTTTGAATTTGATTCTCAGGGCAAAACTCCAAGTTTGAGACCTAATGATTCAGAGAGGAGGTACGAAAGAGAAGCAAGATCCAGGCAAGAGATGCGGGTAAGGGAGCTGAACAAGAACTCACGTCCTCAGACTAAAATTCAGGATCGGAGAGGGATGACTAAAACAAGAGAAAGATGCCGTGAGTTGGATTTACACAAGCAAGCACAGGTACAAAAAAAAAAAAAAAAAAAGAATATGACCGGCTTTGATGTTCTTAGTTAAGCTTACTGAATAACAAAAAGTCATGACTGTGACCTGATCACTTTGATGTTCTCAACGTACAGGAAGCAAGGAAAAAATGGATTGAGTTGGAAAGAAGAGCTGCGCGCATAAAACTTGACCAGGTTTGTTTATTTAGTCGAATCATGCATCAACATTTTGATAAGATCTATTACATATTTACATGACAAAAGATTCTAATGTGAAAATCTTAATTACATTTGACAAAAGATTGAAATAAATTAAGATTTATATTTACATGACAAAAGATTAAGATAAATGTAATAAATATTTATATTGAAATCTTAATTTATTTGTCATGTAAATATAAATCTTAATTTATTTGAAATCTTTCTATTAATTGAAATAAATGTAATAAATATTTATATTGAAATAAATATAAATCTTAATTTAAGAAAAATAATCATCCGAGAGAGTCCCCTTGGACCGAGATAATTTGGTCAAAATCCCTAATTAGAATTTTCCCGCCAGAGTTGTGAAAAGAAAGATGAAGAAAACACACCTCCTCGATTTGTCGATACAGTCCAGGCTCTCCTCTGAAATGTTCCAGTCAGGACGAAATTAGGGTTTCATTGTTCATCCTTTTTCAGAATCGTAAATGGGTATTCAAGGGCTTTTGCCGTTGCTGAAATCGATAATGGTACCGATGCATATCAAGGAGCTTGAGGGTTGTATCGTCGCCGTTGATACATATTCATGGCTACACAAAGGGGCTTTATCTTGTAGCCGAGAGCTCTGCAAAGGATTACCCACCAAGAGGTTCGTCTCCCTCTCTCTCTCTCTCTCTCTATTTCCCTTCTCTCCAAGTTACTTGATGAATCCCAGATGTAGATCGATTGAGTTTTTTTTTCCCCCAAAATTAGAAACTGGGTTTCTTTGTCTCTAAGTGTATGGTCCTGTTTTGTTGAATACACCCTGAAAAATCAAACCTTTTCCTGGTTAAGATTTGATGGGCTTTCCGATTTCAATCTCTTCAGGATGTTGGGTAAACCAAAAGCGAAAGATTTGAATGTTTTAGAATTCTCACCAGGAGCCTAGTAGGGTTTATAGATTGATATTTCGTTTAGACATGAGTGATTAACTTTAGTTATGGTGGTTCCTGTCCATTTCTCGTGGAATCAAAACGCAATTTACATAGTAATTCATTCATGTTTGTTAAACCAAAACGTAAATGTCATTTCTTAGGTTGCTGGAAGAGAATGAAATTTAACAATAGTGATCTTTAAGATTTGTTCTGTTGTTACTGTTCTGGTTCTGATTTTGTGGAAGGTAATGGGTTTACTGGTGTCTTTCAAATTCAGGCATATCCAATATTGTATGCATAGAGTGAATTTACTCCGCCATCATGGAGTGAAGCCTATTCTGGTCTTTGATGGAGGTCCCTTACCGATGAAACTAGAACAAGAGAATAAGCGTGCTAGGTATGCAATCATTGGCCATCTAGTATGATCGATATGTTGTTTCTTGGTTATCATTAGACATGTATGCAAAGGGGACATGTATGCAATCATTGGCCATCTAGTATGCAATCGATCTGTTGTTTCTTGGTTATCATTAGACAAGTTTCACACCAAGTCCACTTTTTCCCTGTAACAATCAAGTTCAGGTCCAGAAAGGAAAATCTTGCACGTGCATTGGAGCATGAAGCTAATGGAAATTCCTCTGCTGCTTATGAGTGCTATTCAAAGGCTGTTGACATATCACCTTCTATTGCGCATGAGTTGATACAGGTAACAGTAAGCTGGATAACTTGTATTCTTCTCCAGATAAAAAGGATTTATATTTGTCCTTAATTGCTTTGTTTTCCATCTCTTTAATCTGATGTTTTTCTACCTTTGAAGGTTCTGAGACAGGAGAATGTTGATTATGTTGTTGCTCCTTACGAAGCTGATGCACAGATGACCTTCTTAGCTATTAATAAGCAAGTTGATGCAATCATCACTGAGGATTCGGATCTCATACCTTTTGGCTGCCCAAGAGTAAGCTTCCTGTCAAACCATGCATGAGATATTGTAGTTTATCAGTATTTCCACTTGATTACTTGTTAATTCCTTTTCAATCCCGGTGAATTACCATCAAGACTTTAACTGCTATTTTTTATGTCACAGATCATTTTTAAGATGGACAAGTTTGGTCATGGTGTTGAGTTTCAAGCTTCCAAGCTACCGAAAAATAAAGATCTCAGTCTTTCGGGATTTTCAAGCCAAATGATTCTTGAAATGTGCATATTAAGTGGCTGTGATTATCTGCAGTCACTTCCAGGAATGGGACTCAAAAGAGCTCATGCTCTCATCACAAAGTTCAAAAGCTATGACAGAGTATGCATTCTCTTCTCACTTGATTTTTTCTTACAGAAAGTAATTAGGTAAAGCAAGAGCATGATTAATTCAAAAAGTGGAAACTTTACCACAAATTCTTAGAAAAGAAGCTCTAGGTTTTCCTGCATCAATCCTATATACGTAGTTTTGGAAACGAGTTTACTTGTGTAACATGTTGCTAGTTTGCTTTCAGGTAATTAAACACTTAAAGTACAGCACAGTTTCAGTTACCCCTGGTTATGAGGAGTCATTCAAGAGAGCTTTACTGACTTTCAAGCATCAACGTGTCTATGACCAAAAAACTGAAGATATTATGCACTTGTCTGGATTTTCTGACAACCTTGGCGAAGATTCAGATTTTGTAGGCCCATATCCTTTGAGACAAGTATTTTGCCTCCATTTATAAAAACTGATAGGAATATTTAAAACGGATTTCTTAACATTATTCACATTAATGCCACAACATATTGCTAAAGGTATAGCACTAGGCCAGCTTGATCCATTCACACAGTTGCCATTCCAGGTAGTTAATTGAATTCTCTCTATTTCTAATCTCTCCCTCTCATTCACACCCAGAGATGTTTTCTTGATTCGTTGTCTTGGTTTCTTAAATGAATAGGCTGAGAGTGTTACTCCTAAATTGGCGGTTGATGATATTTCCTGTCCCAAAAGTTTCAAACCTGAAATTCTGAAGAAAAAGCTTGATTTACCAGTCCAGAAAAATCTTCTCACCAAGTATTTCTGTATCCTTTAATGTGACCTCCATATCTTTCATTTTGTGGAAATTTTTCACCTTTGGAACTTGGTTCACTTTGTTTAGTAGGATTCTGTATATCTTTAAGAGTCTTATAGCTGTTGAAACTGGCGATATTTGATATGGTCAACTTGTTCTTCACTTAACAACTTAAAGGCTTTGCATCTATTGAGGCCAAAAGGAAATTCAAGGCTCCTAGGATATCTCCAATGTCTCTGACCCCAACTGGTGAGTCTCCAAGCACTCCTGAGGATAACGCAACAAATGTAGATGCTCTCTCAAGTCAGATAACAAATGAATCCCCGGGTTATGGCTTGGTAAGTAACTAGAATAACTACAGTCAAACTCTCGGAATTCGTAGCACAAGTTCTAATCCCTGTGTTTTCAGGGTAAAAATGCATACGTTAGCGAAGTTGCTGAGGAAAGAAGTTCACACGACAATGGTACGATTGCTTTCGTTTCCACAACTGAGAAAAATTATACTCTAAATTTTCTATCCTGGCTCATCTTTTACGTGTCACTATCTTGAAGATGCAAAGGAAAGGAATTACAAGGACCTTGAACATAAGTACGTCGAACCTGAAGTGGTGAGGCCGAAGACAGATAGTTTGAAGGTTGTAGTAAGGAGCAAGTATTTTAAGCACAAGCAGGAGGGAAGTCCTAAACAATCGTTCTCATGTCTCAATGATTGCTCTGTGAGTGGTCAGAAAAAAAATGCTAAAAATGTGATTGACATGTCAAGTGCGTGTAGAAGAGAAGACAGTGACAGAACTATAGCAACAAGTCCATGTTTCCCTCATGAGGAAATTTATAACGGTCATGAAAATGCCAAAGAAGCGAGTTTCTCTGCCATGAACGAAGTTGCTGGCAGTGGCAGAACCACAAACATCCACAAGATAGATAATCAGATCGATAAAGAAGAACAGAACCCATCCATTGAGATCCGTTCTGCTTTTAGTACTCCCCAGAATGTAATACCTCTCTCTTCCATTGCTATTAATAGTTTTCATGGAGCTGCAACAGGGAAGAGAAAGTTTGACTCAGATGAAAACCTTCAGAAGGTTAGATAGAATTGTTCTGCTAGCCCATGTCCATTTTGTTTATAAGCCATTTATTAACTTCTCTAGCCATTTCAGGAAAATTTGAATTTCAAGCACATGCGCATGGGTGAAAGTGATCCTGGTAATCATAGAATTTCCTTCCCTCTAAATACTTGTATCTGTATAATTGTTATATATGCACTGAGATCTATGACTAAATCTATTTTTTGTGGCATGTACTACTATACTGTGAAGCTCTAAACACAGAAACATCATTTGGAACTGACGACGTTGAGAAGTTTGGATCAAACATTTCACATATTGGGCATTACTCAGAAATAGCAGAGAAATCAGTGGAAAAATTTGTCTCAGCTATATCATCTTTCAGATATTCAGTGTCTGGCTCTCGTGCTAGCGGTCTCCGTGCACCTCTTAAAGATATCCGCAACACTTGTCCATCATCTAAAGGGTAAGCATTTTTGACCCCTCAAAGTTGACTATCTTCAGTAGTTAATGGTGATTGATTCAATAGTCTCAAAGAGAAGTATTTGTTTTCCTTATTTGGTTGTGTAAAAAAGAAACAGGTTATCTCCTAGACCAGACTTCAGCAAGTTTGGTTACACGTCAAGTAACCTAGACAAGGTAACCAAGTCAAGGCGATTGTGAGCTCAGGAAATGTAAGTTAATCATCTCTTTAGGGCCACATGTTAGAGTTTTAGCTGTGGGAATCAACTTGCTTGGTCGCAAACTCGCAATGATATGGTTGTTGTTTTGAATGATATTGTATCTGTTAGCTATTCACTGTGCAGAACATTTTTGTTATAGATTCTTTACACAACAACTTGATTGATTGATTCATAAATGAAAAGTACTTTCAACTTGTCTTATCTCTAGGAAAATTAATAAACTTCTGAAGATCATTTTCATAAAGTGAAGTTTGCAGAGATTTAAAGGCAATATAGTGTGCAAGTGCAATAAATGTGATCTTGGAGCCAAGCCATAGATAGAGCTTTTAAGAGGATGTAAATGAGAAAAAGACAAGCTAAACTTACTTCTGTATCAAATGATTTATAGGATTGTTTGTTTGCACACGTATAGGGGAAAAACTTGTGGCTAAAAAGGTATGCACGTGAACGCAAAAAGAAACATATCATTTGTGTGTGAAAGAGAGAGTCCAATCAGATTCTGACAGTTTGGATCATCAAACTCGAAGTTTCTGCTTTTTCTCACACAGACACATGGTCCAGTTGTACTTCCACGTCATCTCACTTATTTTTGCTGTCTTTTTTCTAATTTAGTAAAAATTCGTTTTAGTAATCTCGTAGACTACACAAACAAAAGATAGAAAGAAAGGTGTTTATGAGGAAAACAAGAAAAACAAATAAACGTTTTTCTTAATAACAAGAAAATATACAGTATGTTTATATATATACACACCATTATATATATGGGATATATAAATTAATTTTCAAATAACAATTTATTTTATTTTTACACGATACATTGAATCGTTGTTAGTCACGCTATAATTTGACATAGAAAAAACTTTGGTCTTTTCATTTTTTTGTGAAACGACAGACAAGGAGAATTTTATGTAATTATAGTGTTGACTCATTATTTTCTTGTCGGATTTATAAAAATAAATAAACGCATGATTTATAAGAAAACTAAAGCTGCCTAATCTAAGACCAGGCATGTTAGATTTGAATATTAGCATACAATCTCTGTTAAAAGTATAAAACATTACTATAATATAAGCAATTACGAATGTGAAAAATAAGCTTAAAAGTTAAAAATATTAAAATGTAGAGTTTAGCGAGTAAGAAAAGTTAATGGATAAGAACATGGCTAGATGCATGTGCCGTCGTCGGCTTATAATCATGTCATCATGTGTCAAAGTATATACACGAGAATACTAACATTCCCCATTAGGGATGGCTCGTAAGAAAAAAATAAAATACTAGTAGTTAAGATAGTTTTTACACCTTTAATGATAGTTGCTAATTATTAAGCTCCAAATGCCAATTTTATAAGGTTTGAATAATTGGTTTGAACATATAATTTTATGTTTGATAAAGAACATCATATATATTTTTATCAAGTTGGTTTTTGTTGACTATCAAGTTTTTATTTTACTATTGCATCTCCGTACCAATTTCATTATATATAGAAGAACTAGTCAGCTAAATATCTAATATAACTAGAGAAAGATAGACCTGATGGTGTAAATAAATATATATCTTCAGAAGTTGATAAAAAAACTTACTTGACCATATCATTTTGCTCTCAAATACATTCACTACATTTGCAAATTTCAATTATAGTTAACTTGTAGTAATGATGTTATAAACGTAAAAAAACAAATATACCTAAAGTTTCACATATTCTTAAAATAACGTCTGGACTTGTTTCTAGATTTTTCAAAAATTTTAATAAAAAAAATAAATATATATATATATATATATATGGAGTAAAATAAAAATAATGCAATATTATATATATGGAGTAAAATAAAAATAATGCAATATTTTTGTCGAGTAGAGATGTCACACACACCGGCAAGAAATGTCTCTTTCTTGATCTCTCTCTTAATCAATTAGAACAGAACAGCTGGTTCTTCTATTCGTCTTTTGTCTTCTTCATCTTCATTAGAGAAAAAATAAAAAAATAAAACTCCAAAACTCCTGCAGAGATCTTCATAACTTAATTCAATCTTACCCAAAAAATAACGTATTCAAGTTTACTCAGAAGGAAAGAAGAATTGATGAAAGAACAATTATATTAATCAAAAGTAACTTGAATTTTTTTTTCTTTTTTTTTTTTTATAACTATTACAATCATAAAGGGAATCAAAATTAAGAATAAACAAGGACATAAATGTTCTTCTTTTTTTATTTTTGACATTTTCCTTTGACATTTTTCTTTGTTATTGGATGGAGAATTTTAAAGGATTTTAATTACGGGTGGATTTTAAAGTTCAATAGCCTTTAAATACAATTAAGATGGATTTAGTATGAAAGAGATGAAATCTTTTGAAAAGTGTTAGGATTGTGTTTGTACGTGTTTTAGATGTAAAATACATTAAAATCTTAAAGAAAACAAAATCCATTGAAAATTGAATAACGCTTGTTTTAAAATACTTTAAAATACATCCAACAAATGTTAAATCCAATAACAGCAGATTTTATTGTGGTTTTTAAAATTCATCGTTAAATAACGCTAAATTTTGAAATACATCCAAATCAATTAAAATACAAGGTTGAATAACACCCCCCTAAAAAGACAAAACAATTACGAGAATCGCTGATTACTTCAACTAAAAAAACAAAACAAAAAAAATATGGAATATCGAAAAATAAAACCGGGTTCGGTCCGATCAAGCTTCCAAAAAACCGGTTAACCTGAGAACGGAGTTACGAACACGGCTGAGATCTCGTCCTTTAAGAGTTCTTCCGTTACCTGTACAAACGGAAAACGCCATTTGTCCTCCTTCCACCCTCCTTCCTATTATCAAATGCGGCGGTTCTATCATCCTCCTCCTCCTCCCTCCGTCGTCATCGGAATCCTCCTCATCCGACGACGACGAAGAATACCTCCTCATCATCGGTATATTCACCGGAACCGAACTCGAATACGGCGACGGCAACGGCGTCGTTTTGCTCCTTATTCTTGACTTGTTGTTAATGCTCCTCATTACCTCAGAGTTATCCCGGAAACTCACCGGAAGATTCTCTTTCTCATTGCCGTCTTCTCTCCGGCGAATCGGGAAGTAATTATCAGAGAAAATAATCTCAGATTCGTCGAACTCTTCCGACATAATTTTTCAAGAAACTCAGTTGTGTTCAATTTTAAAAAAATGGGTTTTAGAAATAAAGAAAAGTAATTTAAGGGTTTAAGAATGTTACAAACAAAAAAATTTAAGGGTTTAAGAAGAATTAAGAGAGTTAATAGAAGAATAATAGGAAGAAGAGAGAACAGTACGAAGAAGAAGAAGAAGAAGAGAGGAGAGGGGTTTATATAAGAGAAGACAAGGAAACGTAGAGACTACTCTAACCTTGTGGTGATATGATGATGTCATCATAATGGCGTTGAGTGCGGACCCCGCTTTGCTCTTTCCTATATATATTTTGTATGTATACGTTAGATTCGTATTCATTAATTACTTTTTTATTTTCCTTTTTTTTTTTGTTTGTCTTATCTACTACATTTGTATGAAGAGTTATTTACAAAAAAAAGTATAGAAATACGGATGCCTTTCGGAAAGAAGTACTGTGCCTACTAAACTTCAGATTTAAGTACTTGGGTTTTCGAAAATTACTATATTATCCTTAATATATGACATCATACAACTCATACTCAATGGTTGATGCTAATGGTTTTGTTACACTAATGATTTTCCAGTTTCCACATACGACAAAATTAATTAAACACTCAAAATTATTTGGGTTATATAAAAAAAAAATTGTTGTGAAAAGATGATGTCCACGCAAAGAAAATACACAGTAGAACTCATTCTGCTTTCACAAATCTGTTCAATCTCCCATACTATTTATTTCTTGAAAAATACTTGGATTTTCATCTATTTTTAATTAATCAATCAAAATACAATAATATGTCATATCATTTTCTGTTTAAAAATAAATCAAAATTAAAATTAATAAAATAAAACAATTAAGAGAAAACTTGTTGTAAGATTTTTATTAAGAAAATTACATTCAATTTGGGTTGATAAAATAGTAGTTAGGGTTTAAATTTTATAAATAAATAAAATTATATTTTGGTTTGGGTTTATAATATAGTAGTTAGGGTTTAGATTTTATAAATAAACAAAATTATATTTTGGTTTGGGTTGATAAAATAGTTGTTGGGGTTTAGTTTTTGTAATTAAACAAAATTATATTTTGGTTTGGGTTCGTAAAATAGTAGTTAGGGTTTAGATTTTGTGATTAAACGAGATTATATTTTGGTTTGGGTTGATAAATAATGGTTAGGGTTTAGATTTTGTAATTAAACGAGATTATATTTTGGTTTGGGTTGATAAAATAATGGTTAGGGTTTAGATTTTGTAATTAAACGAGATTATATTTTGGTC
>NW_006238923.1:10124299-10167479 GCF_000375325.1 Capsella rubella
ACAAAATTAGATTGTGGAGTTTATAAATTAAATTTTGTTTTAGGTTTATAAATATTAATTATTTTAATTTATTTAATTAAATGACATGACTAATTTTGATTGGGTTGTTTAATTAGTTTCTTAAACTAGGTTTTAGTGAATATTTTTTCACTCAAATAATCTACGTTAAAATGATATGTTTTTATACTAACTAGTTTTGCTATACTAAAATCAAAGTTATAGGTTCTACTTGGGTTTAGTAGCTACTAACTCTGGGTTTAGTTCTCTCTGTTTCATCTAATATTGTGGAGTTCACCACAAACCCTAAATAACCTAAATCTAGCTCTCGTAGCTTACTTCTAGTCCACATGATTGGTATAAATTCATGTGCGCCATTGTAAATGATTTCCCGTTCATGAAAAAATTATCTTCGTTTAACAACTTGCCTAATTTCGATGACGTCAGCCTCTTATGCCGCTTAAAACATCCGGGACAATAATGTCATGTACAATTGGTTTTCTTATTTTTTTAGTGCTTTGCTTGTTACAATACCTAAATCCGAAGTTAGAAGCAAAATAGTGCCTAGTTTTATAATAAGCTCTTGTATGAATCTGTATAATGTAAGATCGACGAGACGACTCTTATTTTATTTTGCCTAACTATTATTACATTTAGACAAATCTTTTAAATCTTATCCGTGGAATGTTTGATTACGTGACTTTCATTGGTTTAAAATTGGATTTTTACTAAACTATTAGGAAGGTTGAAATATATTTATTGATGTAAAAGAAAAACATTTTTTTTTGGTAAAAGAAGAAATCTTCATTTTTCCAAAGAAAGTAAAATATTTAAATAAAAAGATTTTGGGGTTTTATATATAGAAGGTGTGTTTCCCAAATGTTTTAGTCAAAGTGATAAAACTACATTTTTCATTATTTCATTTCACATTACTTTTTAGATAAATCATTTTCGTCAAGGTTATTTTTGGTTGATTTAGTCAAGAGATCGACGAGACCCAAAATAAAAACAATCACGTTCAGATAATTTTATGTTGATTACAATTTCTTGGTAATAAATAAATAATAGCCATTAGCCCATTCCGAATAAGAAAATACGATACCAAGACTGATTCAATTTCAATTCTATAGAAGGACCTATTCGATTCAAATTATACAGAAAAAGGCTAAGTTAATTATAATATACGTGAAAATAAAACAAATTAGGAATTAGATAGAATTAAAAAGTAGTGTTGTTATGAATGAATAATAAAGATGCTTTTAGAAGTGTTTAACTGAAAAAGGAAGATAGGTGTCTCTGCGCGTACTGACAAATCAGTCTCCTTTTCTTGTGGCCCACGTTTTCATCCCTCTATTTATTAATTATTTCAACTATTTCCATTTTTAAAATAGGTGCCTGCGTATATTCTTATTTTCTATTTTTACCCAACACAGAGATATATAATAATAAATTCTTAGCGTGAATTATTTGAACTGTTTTGGGCAGTGTGGTCCAAGTTTCTCATGAATCATAATAATACTTACCAAACGACTATGGTAATGGTATGGTACACTATGTAGTTTATCTTTAAGACACGTATTTGTTAATTTCACAAACCTTAGGAGAATTTCATAATTGCTTTGTTTTTAATGAAATGTATATATAGTGGTTGAGAAGAACTGAGAGAATTTTTAGTGTATTCATCTTTATGAGGAAAACCCGACTTTAATTTGATTGATTAGGAAGTTTTGAGTCCTAACATTCTTTTTTTTTTTTTCAATTGTTGGTATGATACTTGTTACTTTGTTGTTTTTATTCACCAAATTATACTCATAAATATTATGTTGATGATAATAAACGGCATGGGCGATCCGTTTAATTATATAAAGATTCTTTACGTGCTCAACAATGTCAACATCACGGGCTTTTGTTTCTAACCCTACCCCATCTCTTTTCCAAGCTTTCAAACTCATTTTCTAATGATACATTGTATTTAACTAGGAGTATGTTAGATATGAATAGAACAATCTCATCATAAACCTAATGTTAGATTTAAGCTAATTAATGTTATAAATATCATAACCTACTTTTATATTAGGTAGTTTGGGTCCTATAATTCTTATTTTTTCATTTTTCATTTTTGTTTTTTAATAGAAAATATCTCAACAAATAAATCATGGAATGATGAAAGAATATATAAGAAAGTCTCATAAGATGATTAATTTGTTTGAAGAAGACAAAAAAAAAAAGAGAGAAGGAAAGGTTTTCATTTTTTAAACGTTACTACAATTTAGTGACGGTTGAAGTTTCTCTAAACCAATTATAATTCTGTAATTTGTTGAATACAAAGAAACATAATTGTTTTCAACTTTTATTATAATGTACAAAATATTATACAACATGGTGGAATCATATCCAGAAAATATGAAAACATGGAAAAATTCACATGTATCTTCGTTAATGCTCCAAAAATGAATCTCCTATATAGTTCCATCGATCGATTATAATCAAGTATAGATAGATCTAGGCTCTAGCTAATAGATGATCGAGTCCTTGCAAATATACTTCTCTAGAAGAGATTAGATCTTATCTCGACATGGATCTCTCAAATCACCCAACGTCCCTCACTCAATATGAGTCATGATCATTGGAAGCTCATGCAACAGAAACTCATCTATGTCATTTTAGAGGAAGAGGAATTCAAGAGTGCAGTCATCTGTCCCAAAGCTATATAACATATCTAAAGAGTATCATATCAACAAAGCATTGTGTGGTCGCCTTCTTTCTTTTTTTCCCAAGGTAGACCAGCTTCTCTCTCCTTATCCAACTGAATTAATTTGACTCCTGTCGTATTACAAGAGAAGCCTAATTTTTCTAGGCTTTTTTTTTCCATCACATGGGATGTAATATCTCTCTTTTTAGCTTATAGGTAGAATTAGAAGTAGGCAAATCCACGAAATGATAATACACTTAACAACCACATACTCACATCAAAACAAATTAAAAGAAAAATAAGAATAGATATATCTAACTACGAAGAAAAAGTAGATCTAGTAGAACTAAAGTCCATAGAAATAAAACATCTAATAACGTCCGAACCAAAAGCAAAAAAAAAACAAAAAGAAAAAGAAAGCGTATAGTAATTTTGGAAGTATCCATAAGTCAAAGCAGAGAAAAAAAAAAGATTAATAAGAAGAGAAAGCAATCCTCTTCCAATAAAACAAGATAGCATTCACAACAACCGTAATCAGTTATAAGCAATTGGTCAAATTACTCTAACCTACCACTATCTCAGTTTTTTGGTTCCTACTCTTTTTTTTCTTTTCTTTTTGGGGATAAACCATTGCCTACCAATGGAATAACTCATACCAAACCTACCAATGTCATCATTCAAACTCTTAAAACAAACTAAAATGACTTGCCCTAAGCGACTTCTATCCTATATTTTCAAAGACTTTCACAAACTTTTCATATGTTTTTTTTGGTTATACTTCTACTAGAGAAAACGACGATAACAGTTTCCGAAAGTTAAAAGAGGTTTTTGGGCATTGGTGGAAGGAAGGAAGTGTGTTGTTGTGAATTTACGGCATCGTATCGTATCGTAGGGCCTCGTCAATGAAAGAAAAAGAAAAGAAAAAAAACCCTCGTGGTCAGTTTCACTTTCCACTTTCCAGATCTATCTTGAAATACGACAAAGCTTTATTTGTGTGTGAACCAAACACGTGTAATGATCGCGTAATCATCAGAGAGACGCATCTCAAAGTTTATGCTTCGCTTCGATTGACGGGACTCTCAATGTCTCTGTACTTACTTGTCTTTTTCCTACGTGGCACATTTCTATTAATATACTTTCTTTTGGAGTAACGACGTATCCTAAATCTTCTTATTCGTGTGAATTGGTGGTGATAGCGACGATTACCTTGATATAATTAAGCATTTATCTGCTGATAAGCGATATTATAGGTCGATTCTGTTACTTGATATATATAAAGTTTGTTTATCTATTGAGTTTTGAAGCTAGAGAATGATTAGAAGACTAAAATATAGAAACACATAGTCTAGAAAACTCTGGTGGGGGGTAAGATCATACTATACTATAAACAATAGAGCTGAATATATTAAAGAATTGCTTCTTTTTTTTTGTATTTTGTTAATGCGATAATTCTGAAAGTGTATTTATTATGTATACAGGTCTTAAAGATTATGAAAACGACTTCAATGTCATCTATATAAAGTTCTGACTTCTGAAAAACTATTAAAGAAAACTTCAGCAAAGAAGGCATGAGTCAAGAGTTAAGACTCGATTTCGCCATTTTTTTCCTTTTGTTTTTAAAGTATTGCCACTTTAACACCTGTCAGATACATTTAGCATGGATTTAGTATTTTACGGAAGATTGAATAAGTAATTTCGTTAAACGATTCTTCAAATCAACAATTTAGATAAGATGTGTTTTCAGTTTTTATTTTATTTTAATAATCACATACGTGTGCGTATGTATCAAGTATATTTGCGTAGGCAGATATATTCGGGTGTTAAAATATTGATATTGTGGAGTCAATGTATTGTGCTGGCTGCAAGACGAATCACACAAGTAGATTTTAATTAAAATTGTTAATTATTGGTTGCCTG
This sequence comes from Capsella rubella, assembly GCF_000375325.1. Lineage (NCBI taxonomy): Eukaryota > Viridiplantae > Streptophyta > Magnoliopsida > Brassicales > Brassicaceae > Capsella > Capsella rubella. Next base: position 10,128,906 of record NW_006238923.1, read on the forward strand.
AAGTTATGGTTAAGTTTAATGCGTACGTGAAAGTCAAATGGCAATGTAACTCACACGAAATTGCTGAACTAATTTACGTAAGTTTATGGATTCGTCCAATGATTGATGTTTGTCTTTAGGGTTTTGGATACTTTTATATTAAGCAACGTAAGTATTAGATAATCTAATAACGGATGATCTGGAAAAGATGCTTCTGCGATATGATGAAGTTAAACTAATTATTAGTTCCCTTAGTTTTTGATTCCACTTGCGATGATGATTGTACATTATAATCCTCCGTTTGATTGGCTAATGATGCTTCACCCCAGCTTCCTTTAACAGAAGTTAGCCCATTAAAGGAAGCCTTACCCAGTCCGGCCCAATTTTATCTGAGAACTTAGTAGGTCAGGTCGGCCCGTATTATCAGTGAAGATGCATGACAATCTTTAAAGTTTTGTTCAAAATGCAATACTATAAAACAAAAATTACACTTATTTAACTAAACATATAATTTTATTTAACCATGAGTAGAATATTTAATTTAAAAGGCATTTCATTAAGTGAGTTGTAAACAAAACACATACATTAATTCACTAAAATACCGTTTATAATTGAGATAATTCGTTAAAGAACTTATTTTAATAGACTTATAATGATTACAAATGTACTTATTAATCTCATAATTTTAATATTCCAGTTAGTTGAATGAGGATGTAAGAAGCTAGTTAGGCCAAAGGTATATTACTAATCGTCCCTTAAACTTTTGGCTGAATAATATTTTTATCATATTCATATGTCAAATCAAGTATATGGATGGATACACATGGTTTTGTAACAATAAGTAGAATACAACATCGCCCCGACAGAGCATTATGGCCTGTAAATTGTCCTTTTTATCAAATGCAATCAATTTCTCGAATGATCGATATATGATGAGTCCAAGCAATTTATTACAAAAACCAAACATTTTGGGATCAATAATGTCATGCGAATTCCTTCAATAATACTTGTCTTTAAAGTGAAGGTAAAGTAAGCAAGAGCGCCATACAGTTTGCTTACCTTAATATTAATTTTCTCTAAGTAGTCTTCCTGGTATCGATCATTTACATGATCCTTCAAATTAAAACCTTAATTACTTATCTAGCCGTCCTTATTAATAAGAACGTATATGTTATCTGTCGTATAGCTGTCCAATAATTGAGAAATTAACTCAATACAAAAGAGATTGATTCATATATATTCATCAAAGACATTACAAAAAAGAAAAAAGAAGGAGAAGAAGAAGAAGTATAAATTTGGAGATAAACATGGACCGTCAACGTCTTGGAAGATTTAGTTTAAAGGAGGAGCACGTTCTTCACTAACTCTTTTTTGACTTTTATGTTGTGTCCTACAACTTAAACTCCCAACTAACTTTACATTAACTGCACTTCCAACTCATTAACCCTAAAAAATAACCAATTAAATCTCAACCATTGATTCTTCCCCTTATAGTAAGACCATCTTGGGTGCTAGTTCATCGTGAAAAGGACTGAGAACGCCAGTTGTAAATTAAAATGATTAGTAGGCATTAACTAAGAATCACTTACCTAAATTTTCCTTAGTTAAGGTTAGCCGAATACTTGACATGTAGATTTGACTACTCTATATTGAATATATGACGAATATACGATTTTGTTGGTGGATTTAAAATTAGGAACCCTTACTAGATGGTTTCCGCATGTTATTTGCATCATGCATGGCCACAAAAAATGTGTAACAACGTGCATGTTTCAAATATTTCATAATGTTATTTTATGGAATAAGCTTATCTCGAATTGCATGATAAAAGATTTCTAGCTTCAAATCGCCGTGAAGGCGTGAACTATTTCATCAATGCAAAGTTCATTTGATAAACATTTTATCTTCGTGACGACTAAGTGAGGAGGCAGGCACCTCTCACACGTACCATGCTCTTGCTATCATAGCTAGCCAAATCTTCGATCACTACTTTTATAGCCTTTCAAAATACTAATTATTTATATAAACGTTAACAATTAATTTATGTGTATTACAATATGAATATTTTACATAACTTTAATTTATAGGTTTAGTTAACTTTGTTGATATGTATATATACCTATCAGCCTTGTAGAAGAGGGAACTTCTAAATCGGCAAAACACGGACCCGATATATTTAAAGTGCTTGTTGTATAACAAAAAAAACAAAAACTGATAGGATTTTATCGACAAAAAAAAAAAAAAAACTGATAGGATTCATTATTGCATTAATTAGTTTGGTCACGTTAATAAATCTTATTACACTGCGATTGACGTTAACGTATGATGTTACTGCTAACAAGAATTTCAAATCAAAATTCACAAGAAAATAGTTTCAATTCAAGCCTATATATTCGTGTCTTTTTTTCGCTTCACAAATTTTGTTTGGGATTAGTGAAAGCCTATAAACTCCCAACACTCTCTTTAGGGACCCTTTTCTTTACTGTTATGTCGGCTTGTGTCTGCGCCCCCGCACACCCTACGCAGTATATATTACGATCTACTTAACACTTATAATGTTTTTGGCCCAAAATTTAATACCGTAGAATATACCGTTGTTCGAATAGATTCACTTTCACTAGTTATATGGATAAAAACGGATAATATTTGATACAATAAACTTTCTCTGTTTTCATATTACTCATTGTATATCATTTGCTTTGCATGTATCAATATGATACAATCATTTGCTTTGCATGTATCAGTATGAAGTGTTGTTTTGACACTTTCACGTAAATTAAGAAACATTGAGCTAAGATTCGAACCGGCCATCTCAAATGTAGCATATGATCGATGTATAATTTCATTTTAGATGTCTAAAAAGACTTAGGACGCACGTCACGTATCATTGTATGATCAGCACCAGCTCGGCGGCTCGTTTTGATTGATTCATGTCGAAAAGTTTTCAGTCCGCGTGAAGTTAATGCCCCAAACCTAATTCTCCTCACTTATTGAGTTATTTCCCTCTCTTTCCATTTAAAATTTTTAATCTCTGAAATGAAATATATGTCTTTTCTATGCGACCGACTCCACCAATTATACAATTATACAACTATTATTACAGTTTTTGATTCTCAACCGAGTCTTTTTTCTTTTACCATTATAATCCTATCGGTACTATATATGAAACGTTCTTTTCAGTTTCATGATAATCACACAACTCAGTCTTAGTGTCTTACATAACTAAGTGTAAATACATAACCAAGTAAGAACCACCGAACAATAATATACAATCAGATAATAAATTTATTCTACCAGTCAGACAATATGATCTATCGTTTTGGATATTGATACCAAAACCATCGTAATCAAGATCTTATAAAGAAGTTATTTGTGAGACGACAAATCCATTTACCACGAAGATACCTTAAAGAGTAGTTTACTCATTTTTTTTAACCCCATAAGATGTCATTAACTATAGTACGTTCTCGATCGCTATTTTTTTATTTAGTGTGCAACTAACTATAGTTCTGGAAACAAATACAATTTATAATTGGACCCATCGAACTTTAAAAGTAAAGTAGTGCCACACACTTAAACAAAAAAAGACTAAAAAAAGAAAAGAAAATGTTACTCCTTCGACTCCTTATATAGACTCAAAACTGCTCTGCAGGATACTTCACACTTCGCCACAACTACCAGTATACCACATACATGTCCTAAAATCAATAAAAATAAAACACTTATCTCACCAAATCATTGTGTTATATACTATACATAAAAATTTTATTGGTTTGTGAGATCAAATGGAGAGTTACTTGAAGAAATGTTGTTTAGTGTCATTATGTGTTTTGTTTTTAGGTCTAGGGTTTAAGGTAAAAGCAGAGCCTCAAGTTCCATGTTTGTTCATCTTTGGTGACTCTTTGGTTGACAATGGAAACAACAACCGTCTTACTTCTATTGCAAGAGCCGACTATTTCCCTTACGGCATCGATTTCGGCGGCCCTACCGGCCGCTTTTCCAACGGGAAAACCACCGTTGATGTCCTCGGTACGTTTAAACCCTTAATTATGTTATATTCTTCTGCTTAAAGACACAAATGCTTTGGGAATTTACTATACACTCACTTAATCTAACTAAACTAGAGTGAGACTGAAATGTTATAGTCAGAAGAATCTAACATGAATCTTGTTTTGACATGTCTTGTGATATAATGAAGCTGAGCTACTCGGATTTGATAACTACATTCCTGCGTATAGTACTGTTAGTGGTCAGCAGATACTTCAAGGAGTCAACTTCGCATCTGCAGCTGCTGGAATCAGAGAAGAAACTGGTGCACAATTGGTAAAACAGAGCAACATTTCCTAAATTGGCTCTCTGTTTCTAATTTTAAGACTAGGGAAAAATTGAGACTTTTTGTTTTGTTTTTGTTTTGGGAATGAAGGGACAAAGGATAACATTTAGTGGGCAAGTAGAGAATTATAAGAACACAGTGTCTCAAGTGGTGGAACTTCTTGGAGACGAGAACAGTGCAGCAGATTACCTAAGGCAATGCATTTACACTATTGGTATGGGAAGCAATGATTATCTTAATAACTACTTCATGCCTCAGTTCTACCCCACTAGCAGACAGTACAGTCCCGAACAGTATGCTGAAGACCTTATCGCTCGTTACAGGGACCAGCTCAATGTAAGCTTTCTTGACTTTAACTGATGTTTAATTCCATGAAGCTATGGGGTAATTTTGGAAGTCCTCTGTTTTTTTCTTTCCTTATTTCACAATCTTTCTTTGTTGTGTGTGTTTATGAAGGCACTATACAGCTATGGAGCTAGAAAGTTTGCATTGGTAGGAGTTGGAGCCATCGGATGTAGCCCGAATGCGCTCGCACAGGGGAGCCCTGACGGAACAACTTGTGTGGAACGTCTCAACGGCCCCAACAGAATCTTCAACAACAGGCTCAGGTCCTTGGTACAACAACTCAACAACGATCATTCCGATGCTAGGTTCACTTACATCAATGCTTATGGCGCTTTCGAGGACATTATCGCTAATCCTTCTGCTTATGGTATAGAGAAATCTTCATAAACCTTTAATAAGTCTGTAACAAAATGTATATTTTCTTGTAATATATAATGATACATTGGGTTAATGAATGTTTTTTTAGGGTTTAGGATAACGAACACTGCGTGTTGTGGAGTTGGAAGGAACGGAGGGCAGCTAACATGTTTACCGGGAGAACCACCGTGCCAGAACCGAAATGAGTACGTGTTTTGGGATGCGTTTCATCCGACAGATGCAGCTAACACTGTCATTGCACAAAGATCTTACAATGCGCAATCCTCTTCCGATGTTTATCCGTATGACATCTCGCAACTGGCTCAGCTTTGAGAAGACCTGAGAATACGGGAGAGAAACAATTTGTTAACTTTTTCAGATTCTAAATTGAATTCTTGGATATGATTCTGAAAAGTTAAGTGTTTACCCAAATTGCTCTACTTTATTCAAAAGAAAGAAAAAAATGAGTTACTTCCACAAAGTTTTATTTTTTTCCTTTTGTTTTTGTAATCGTGTATCCTCTTCGGAAAAATCTAATTAAATTAAAGAGTAAGAGGTAAGGACGTGGCGCATCTCTTCATCACTTTCATTTTGCATTTGAAAAGTATAATTGTTTACCTACTCATTCATATTTACATTTTGGGTTCTAATTAAGTCTTTACGAGGTCACGGAAGCATGTTACGTAAAACTCGTTATTTGATTACGTAATATTTACATTCTCTATCGGGATAGATGAACTAAGCCCAATAGCTATCAATCAAGCCCATTCGACTGCGATATCAATCTCTCAAAATATATATTAATTATATATTTAAACTTGTTTTATCTTTCCCTTTAATTAACTAAACTTGTTTTTTCTCACCAAAAAAAAAAAACTAAACTTGTTTTATTATGCTTGATTAATATTTAATAGTTTATATACTAATGAGTAGTGAGTAACGACTAAGACTGGACACAGGTCGTCTCTCTTTCAATTTTGGGATAGCTATTACTCTATTAGGCATTTACGAGTGATAAAATATTAATACATGTATCTTATGTAGAAAAATGAATTAAAAAGAAACCAAAATATTTCCTATGTCACATGATTCGACTTTAAGTAATATCCAAACTTCTAAAAAACATCTAATAAATTTCTACTATAATATTTCTAAAAATATTTATATTAAGCCAAAAACTTTAAATAGTCAAATCTATTTTTTCATCTTGATATAAATTCAAAATATGTTATAAGTTGATTCAAAACCTAGAAAATTGTATAATACAAGACTTACATTTGTCCATGTTTTTGGAAATTATTTTGTACAAATGATGTCAATAGTAGTATATGGATAAATTACTAGGTATGCAAGCATCAAGAATGAATACATAATAAAAGAAATATTAGATATCTTAAAAAGAGTCAATATTTGTTGATAATAACTAGTTAATTGTATGATATCTTTAATTTTTTATCCAATCAAAAACATCATTCCAATTTACTTTAAAATGGATATAAATACGATAATGAGTCAACCATTGGTATTGTATATTCTGCAATAACAATACGTAAGATTGAATATGTCAATTTCACAATTTTGTTTTGTCAGCTATCATGTATATAATTTTTTTTGCAAATTCACGACTGAAATACTATAGATCATATAAATTTAAACATTTTTTTTGTTGACAACGTGTGTATTTTTAATCATCTTGAAAATCTGTTAGATCAATTGTTGTTTATTGTTGTTGGAGATTAAAATATGTCACAATACAATGCATATAACAGTTTTTTTTTTATTTGTCTTCGTATATAACTTCAAGAAATGCATTGTATTCTGAAAGAATCTAGGTAGTAGAAGTTCTCCACAAAGGTCAAGTTTTCAGGCTTATAAAGTGAAAGTGAAATATAATTCTCTAATATTGATGTCATTAACAACGAATTTATCCATCATCGTTAGGTGATTAGTGAAATAATTGGCATTTGAAGTTGTTTATAAATAAAAGAATATGACCCATCACTTACTTTTGTGAGTATCTCCATCCAAATTTTTTTTTCCCATCCATTATATTCGGTTGAATCTTGAATACATCTTTGTATAGACGTATTTTTATGTTCATCTTTACAAATATATGCATAATAAACTATTGAAAGTGTGAAATGTTTGTACATTAGTAAGTGACTTGGTGTCTTGAATAAGATTTCAAGATTTATTTCGTTATTTCTTCGTTTATCAACATATTCATGTATGGAAACTTCATATTAGATCATATAAAGTAGAATAGTACGTCGAAACAATAAAAAAACCACTAACATGTTCGAGTTTTGAGTAGAATTAATTAACCTGAAATCATGCAATAATACAATATAATAAATGTAGAGTAACCTAAGCTAAGAGCTTGAACCTACGATCTTAAATGGAAATAGTTGGGAGGGAACATGTGGAAGAAGCTCACCACCGGCCTTGTTCAATTATGATACAAACTAAAGTCGTTGATTTGGTCACAAACAATCCACCTTTCATTTAATACCCAAACCTAATTCCTCACCTGTTTTCTTTTCACCATTTCTAATAATTGGGATATCTTCATTTTATAGATAATATTTATATACTACGTAGTCACAACACAAGCCTAGTGACACCAAAACAATACACGAGTTTATTTCTCTTACTTATGTATATATAATATATATTTTTTAATTGGTGCATTAATATGGACAAAAGTTAGGATTTTGTACGCGGAAAAAACACTACAGCTGGTCAACGTTCAGAGAAGCACAAGTGGCTTTGTCAAACCTAGATACGACTTTTTCTTTCAATCAGATTATTCTACTGCAAAATATCTTCTCTTCTTGATTAGTAACCAGCTACAATTAGGGTTAACAATAAATATCAATGGTAGCAAAAAATTATTATTTGGTATATGGTTCATGAGTCATGACTGAAAAGATCTTGGTCGATAAAGGCCATAAGTGATCGAAGTATCGGTGAAATAAATCCTACTCTCCAATGTTTTTGTTTCTACGTAGTTCCTCTTCCTTGTAGTAATGATGTTTTAGTGTGTGTCGGCACTTGCAAGTTTTATATAATTGGATAAAAAATAAGCCCTTAATACATCTTAATTTTAGATTAATAACGAATGAGAAATATGTATGTAAGTCACATTTTATTGGACCCACCAATCTTAAAGTGACTAGCCCTACAAAAATTAAATCTACAAAAATCACAAATATCTCTCTATATATATAAACCCACAACTTCTTTGGACATTCACTCACATTCACTGCATTGTCCATTATCAAACAATCTTCTTTACTACTTTGAAATGGAGAGTTACTTAAGCAAATGGTGTCTAGTGTTTGTGTTGTTGAGCTTCGGTTCTAGTTTAGTAAAAGCACAACCACAAGCTCAAGTTCCATGTTTCTTTGTTTTTGGTGACTCTTTGGTTGACAATGGAAACAACAACGGTCTTGTTTCTTTTGCAAGAGCCAATTACTTCCCTTACGGTATCGATTTTGGCGGCCCTACCGGCCGTTTCTCCAACGGCAAGACTACCGTTGACGAGATCGGTATGCATATACTTTGTTACAACTATCTTCTCCATATAACTAAGTAGCTATATACATAGTCTACGTGATTTATATGTTAATAGTCATAATCTAACATGGTTTTGATATTTCTTGGTGATTAAATGAAGCTGAGCTACTCGGATTTAATGGCTACATTCCTGCGTATAATTCTGTCAGTGGTCGGCAAATACTCTCCGGTGTTAACTACGCATCAGCAGCAGCTGGAATCCGAGAAGAAACCGGTCGACAATTGGTAATTAGAAACATTATTAAAAAACCATTTTCTCTTAATAACTCTCTAATTCATTCATTCATTGTAAATTTTCTAACCATTTTTTGTTCCTTTTTTTTTTTTTTTGGAAAATAAAGGGACAAAGGATAAGCTTTAGTGGGCAAGTTAGGAACTACCAGAACACGGTATCACAAGTCGTGCAGCTGCTAGGAGACGAGGCTAGTGCAGCTGATTACCTCAAGAGATGTATCTACTCTGTTGGTTTAGGAAGCAACGATTACCTCAACAACTACTTCATGCCTAATTTTTACTCTTCTAGCAGACAGTTCACTCCCGAACAATATGCCAACGATCTCATCAGTCGTTACAGCACTCAGCTCAATGTACGTTTTTCTTTACTTATGGCTTCTTTTATCTCTGTTTGTGTCATTAGATCTTTAATTAATACAAACTGAAAAGGTTTGGCTCCATCGAATTGACTCATTTACTTTTTTAGATATGGGTTTGGTCCAACTTATAATTTCCTATTATGCCCCATCTCATGAAAATGCGATTTTTGTTTTAACATGAAAATATTTCTTTTGGGCGGAGAATGACAAAAGTAGAAATATATAGTACAAGTTAAGGTATCATACCAATAAATTTATACCCAATCCGATAAGTTTCTAGCCTTAGCTTGTATAAATTCCGGCTTTAGATTAAACCCTGTTTTATGGAAACGAATAATATTAAAGAATGAGTAGTGAAATTTCTTTAATTTTGTAAAATTTGTATTGGGAGACTTACTAATTTCACTATCAATTTTTGGTGGGTTTTGTTGTGTAGGCACTATACAATTATGGGGCACGAAAGTTTGCATTGAGCGGAATTGGAGCAATCGGTTGTAGTCCGAATGCGCTCTCGGGCAGCCGTGATGGTAGGACTTGCGTAGACCGCATCAACTCAGCGAACCAGATCTTCAACAACAAGCTCCGATCGCTCGTTGATCAGCTCAACAACAATCATCCTGATGCAAAGTTCATCTACATCAATGCTTATGGCATTTTCCAGGACATGATCACAAACCCCTCTAGATTTGGTATGTACACACAAGCGTGGTTTTCTTTTCAGTGATAAAGAAACCGAACTTGATATTGGTTTTGTCGGAAATGCTTTTTGTTCTTTTCAGGGTTTAGGGTGACGAATGCAGGATGTTGTGGTATCGGGAGGAATGCTGGTCAAATCACATGTTTACCGGGACAAAGACCCTGTAACAACCGAAACGCGTATGTGTTCTGGGACTCATTTCACCCGACCGAAGCTGCAAATGTGATTATCGCAAGGAGATCATACAACGCACAATCGCCTTCGGACGCTTACCCTATGGATATTTCAAGGTTGGCACGGCTTTGAAGAAACATAGTAAAATAAGAATGAAAGTTCCACAAACCAATTTGTGATCTTTTTTTGTGTGTACCGTACTGCTTTTTTACTATCTTCTTGACACAAATGTAATGGAGTAAAACATTATTATATATATTACTGATTTACATATATAGCACAATTTCTACACTGGTTCATCAGTCATCACTCATACAAGCGAGCAATGAGAGGACATTGTTCACGGAAATTGAGCGTTACGGTTCATTTCGACAGACATGATATCAAGAACAAAACACTTACCATGTTGCTTCCAGTAATCAGCCATCGGATTGATCCACTCCGGTTCAGCAATCTCGGCCCTCTTGTGCTTCAAATCATCAGTCGAAATGTTGTACTTCTCATCTCTTCTCTTCACCAACTCCGGCCTTAGTACCCCTTCCCCCACCCCCTGGGGTGACATCATCAGTTCGGGTGCACCAATTGGTAACTTGTCACCTAGAGAAACAAACACACACAATGATCAATGATTGGCTGACCAAAATAGACCAAACAAAATCGAACCCACTTCACCACTATAAATTTTTTGATACTAATTAATGTTTGCTGTTTTAACCGATTAATCGGGAGAACTTAATTGTTTAACCATACGGTTAATGGGTGTATTATTATCTAAAAGAAACGGTTTAACGCCCCGGTATTTAGATCAGAGACATACCTCGGTCTATCTGCCAGGTGCACCAGAACTTTCCATACGTTTTGGCCATGTTCTTGAGCTCTGGAGCAGCCACAACCTCAGGCAATCGTGGATAAGCCCACGAGCCTGACTTAACCTCGTAAGCATGAGAGTGCCAAAGCTTTTGCTCATCTTGAGGCAGACTTTCATATAATCGGTCCGATATTACATATTCAATTCCTGTTTTAAACAACTTTCTTATACATGATTTTCAAAATTAGGCATTCGATTTAAGCGTAAAAAATAACATCTCAGAAGTTAAAACACAGTACCGATGAGAGGTGCATCGGAACGATCAGAGGCGTATACCGCGCACTGGAGGAACTCGTCGTTGACTCGGTGGACGTAGTGGTGAGTCTCTATTTGCCGGGACATGTCACTTCCATATATCGAAAAAGTAGAGACATGACAGTTCATCTGCTTCACCGGTAATCGCCGCTGCATGATCGTCGAACCAGCATCAATCAGACGTGTAGAAAACGTCACCGGACCTCCAGGAGGCACCTGATCTTCGCCGCCGCTCGAAGCCATTCTTGATTTCCTTTTCTTTGTTCCAGTTTTGATTTTGCATTTTAGTATTTGGTTTCTTGATTCGATTATATGTACATTTTGTTAACTATTATTACGATACATGGCATGTAAATGTCGTAGAAACGTGTCACGAAACGCTCGTACATCGACCATGTGTTGAGTCCAACTACATATTTACATCTCTGATTTAATTAAAATTGTCTACAAAACCCAACCGGACAAAAATTCAACCAAAACCAAAAAACCAAACCAATCTAATGTAGAAACCGAACCAAACTGAACGGTTCCCATAAGCAACCGACACATGTACAAGAAAGATTCGCTGTGCAAAGAATGCTGACGGGATAATATTTCCGGCCGCCGGGAAAACAAGAACTCATCTAAATCTCTCAATAATTTAGCAACGAATACTTCACACGCAATACAATCTTACCCTTTTCCACGCCTAGCTTTGCTCCAGTGACAAGCCAATGTCCAGGCAGATCCTTTGGTCCTTTCAACATCTCTGACGAATCCACGATCTTGGCCAGTTTCCCTGATTGTCCTGACACGTCCTCTTTCTTTTCCTCGGTCGAACTCGATGTAGATGGACCTCCGGGTTCCAGTCTCCCTGAGGAACTAACCGGAGTGTGGTCCCAGACGGACCGTCTTATTGTACAACCGGGGACTTTAGAGAATAGTAATTTCAAATGCAAGACGTTTTTTGATCCGAAATCCCAAACCCCGAGCTGAGCTCCGGTGACAATGTGAACACCCGAGAGATCGCCGATGTGGGTCTCAGTGTGTTCGATAGGCGAGGTGCTTACATGAGAGAAGTTCTTCCACTTAATTGGCTCGAACCAGCGGCTATCTTGCTCCTCTGGTCCTTGCCATTTCGGTGCACCTATTGGCACGTGAGAGTCCCAATGCGGCTGCAGGATTTTGGGGAGAGAGACTAAGTGTTGTAAATGGATGGAGAGACGGTTTTGTTTGCTTCCTTCTAAGCTCAGCCTGAGACCTGTGACTGGTTTACGCCCAACCGTTACCTGAAAATACCCAAGGACAATATGCTTAGTTCATCCATAAATTGAACCAGAACAAAACAAAAGAATTGGTCGCTCTGAGTTACCTGATCGGCACTGATGAATAGTTTGGGACCCATTAAGCTGAACTGAAGAGAAGGACAAACAGGTTCTTTACGTTGGAGGTTACTCTGTTCGGGAGCCCAAGCTCGAGCTATTTGGAAATCCAAGAAGTATTGTAAATCTTCAATAGGAGGCTTATCTGGTAAGAACATCAAGAGGTTTGTTATGTTTATGAGAGTGTAAACAGGTGGATTCGAATATGAAGAAGCTCAAATATTTTGATAGAAACTCACATTCTAAGTAAAGTTCGATAGCACGAGTCAAATGCCGCAGACCAGGCACACCTTCAAGCAGAGAAACAATAGGAGTAAAAGTCATGTTGATAATGTCTGGAGCTGCAGGTACTGTCTCAGCCCATCGAGCATGGCTTTGCTCAAGATCGTCGCCTCCTCTACGCCTAAATATTACTGTGATATCCTACAGGAGAGAGCTTTTTCAGCTAATATTCTTCGTTTAACCATAGTCTTAGAGGGAATTAATTTCTTTAACCAGAGTACTCTCGCCATGGCCCGTGATGTTGTACTAACCTTGTCTTTGTATTTTAAGGGGCCGGTAATAGATTGACTCTCCGCTTCATGAAACCTGTGCTCCATCATGTCATTCACATAGTTTTCGATTTCAGATACCGGTAAAGGAGAAGACTGATGTTGTCTAATGTAAACTACGTCTCTTCCACCAATGGTCACCGAAGTTACAATATGAGTGCCGTAATTTTCAATAAAGCTGTACCAAAGAGTAAACAAGTGGAGAAACCACATAAGGATCATGATAAATGTCAACGAGAATCACATTCAAGTGTAGCTTCCAAGATTTGAAACCGCAGAAAGAGAAAAGGTTTCTAGATTTATAACACTCAGCAAAATTTGTCTTCACCACTTATAAAGTCCTTTCTTCATTTGGCTACATAAATTATGGGTTTCATTCAAGATAAGAAGAAGAAACTGACTAAAAATCAGTTTCCAAGCATTCCACTGGTATCAACATTTCTTGATGCCATATTCACATAGAGATTATAAACAGCTAGACAAGAATTTACAGAACGACGGAAAACATGGTGAATTAAAGAGTGGATTATACCTAGCTAAGGAAGCGGGATCCCATGAGGAAGGAACAGCACGTCTGATCTCGTTGTGCAATACCAATGTAAGCTTTGCCAATTTGACTTCATAAAGCGGGATAAAATATCCAACAAGAGCAAGAGATTTTGTGGATGCTGCATCGACTTGCCAAGAACCCGTGTAATTGAACATTGCGTTAAAGCATCCGAGTGGTATGTTCCCTTTTACACCTGATCTCTCATTGAAATATTCTGCCATCTGCCAAAAAAGGTATATCTTTTGAATAACCAGAAGCCACATAAAAAAATTTCTAGAGAGACACCTAGACTTCAATAATCATTTTTAACCCCCACAGACCAATCTTTACCCAAATACCGAATAAAGAGAGAACGCCAATATAAGAAACAGTATTGATCAGCATATAAACCCGATATTCTGAAATTTCCCTAAGCTTCTGACTCGATCAAACTACATTTGCCTCAGTCAAGTGGAAGCTCAATGTAAATCTTCCATATTTAGAAAAGTCCAAAGTCAATTAGGGTCCTCTGAGCTAGTGGTATTAAAAATCCACAGAGACTCCTAAACTTCGATACTCAGTTACCCCCCACAGAACAATCTTTACCAGAAAACTGAATAAATCAAGTACACCAATATAAGAAACAGCATTTATCAGCACAAAAGCTCGATACAGCTATATCTGTTCCGATCTTTCCCTAGCTTCTGACCTAATCAAACTACAACTGCCTCAGTCTAGTTAAAACTCAAACGTAAAAGCTTCCAAATTTAGAAAAGTCCAAAGTTAATTAGGGTCCTATGAGCTAGTGGTTCCACAAATCCACAGAGACATACCTAAACCTCAAAACTCATTTTGACCTCCACAGACCAATCTTTACCAGAAAACCAAATAAACCAAGAACACCAATATAAGAAACAGTACTGATCAGCACCAAAACCCGATACAGCTATATAGAGATTTCTCTAAGCTCCTGACTTGATCAAACTACAATTGCCTCCGTCAAGTTAAAACTCAAATGTAAAGCTTCCAAATTTAGAAAAGTCCAAAGTCAATCAGGGTCCTATGAGCTAGTGATTCCACAACAAATACACAGATCAGACAACATCTAACTGTAGATGCGTAATCAAAGACAAAGACAAAATAATATGGGCTAAAATCTAACAATGGCATTTCAAAAAAAAATTGGGGGAAAGTTACGCAAAAACCGCTGAAAAAAATCACCTGGTGGAAACTGCAAACAGGGATTCGTTGAATACTATTTCTGCCTCGTGAACACTCAATATCAGCTGGGACATTAGGAAGAAGATATCCATCAGACAACTCAAGATCTCTGTTTTGTCCTTCTTCGATACGGACAAGTCTTGACCCAGGAGCTCCTTTGCAGTAGAGAAGCCGAACATCAGAGGTAACATCGAAACCACGACCCAGAGCTTGGATCGCATTACGGAGCGTCGTGGTCAAAGCTTCTGAGCTAGATACGCTAAAGTTTCCACCTTTACGATTCTCCATTTGAGACACACACACAAAAATAAAACCTTTGAGACTAAATCTTGAAATCGAATGATTGACGATTACAAACTCATCTAGGGTTCGTGGGGAAAGATAGAGTTTTTGAGCTTTCGATCGATTTTTTTAGACTCTCTCACCAACACCATGCCTGGTTTTGACTCTCCAATAATCGTAGAAACCGCGTTTCAGATTATTTTTTTTTCTTTTAATTTATTTGTTTTCTCTTTTTTTTTTTCTTCTTCTTTCTGTGTGATATCAAGAAGATTCTTAGGTTGACTGGTCTTTTTCTTTGGTTATATACTAATTAGATCCTTTCTTCATTTCCAGACAGACAAATTCTTTGACTTTATGTTTTTAATTTCCCTTTTTCAAGGGTTTCTAATATAATCATGTCTCTGTTCTTGAAATTGAGCGTATGATTTTCTCTTTAAAAAAAAACAGAAAAGAATATACAACATTTCACTAATTAAAATCAAACTAAAGTTTCTGTTATATACAGTAAAACCTCTATAAATTAATAATGTTGGGACCAAGATATTTTATTAATTTATAGTGATATTAATTTATCTATAAATTAATATTTATTATTTTATAGTGTAAATTAATAATTATTAATTTATAGTGGTATTTATAGTTTTTCAAATTTTAAAAAATTATGAATTGATACAATTTTACAAAAATAAGACTATTTTTTTAAATTTTATAAATTATACAGTAGTTTGAAAGTGAATACTATATTTAGGAAAAAAAAATTTTGACTGTAAATACAGATATTATAGATAAATTCACTTACACAAATGATATACATAAATTCAAATGTATATTAATAACCTCAATTTTTATATTTTAACATCCTATATAAAAGTGAATATGATGCATATTTATTGTTTTGTCAATAATATGATGCATATTTAAAAATTGAAAGCATAAAGAAAATTTGGTTATTTTTATGACTTGTGATGGTATATATTACAAGATTATTGTTTAAAAATACTAACATAAAATACTAACTCTAGGAGAAAATTTATTTTTACAAAAAAAAACTAAGAACATATATTAATATATCTACTTATATGTATATATAGAGTGATTATTAATTTATGATATTATTGGGACTATATTTTACATAGAGATGTCAGAATAATTATTATCTTATTATATTATCGAATTTCGTCAATTTTTACACCGGCCTGACTTGGGACCAGCAAAATTTATTAATTTATAGTGTTTATTAATTTATAGAGTATTAATTTATGGAGGTTTTACTGTATAACTCAAATATTTCTTTACAAAGTATTTCTATAACTTTGTATATGTACTGCTCATTATCAGATTTCAATTCTTTCTTAGACTATTTTTTTAGGCTATACTATTTATTTGTGAGTGTTCCCAAACTTAAATATTTTAGTTTGGTCAAAAACTTAATCTCTTATTATCAGCTAAAATTATACTTAATTATTTTAATATATAAAATTTAATCAAAGATACATCTTTTAAAACTTTTTTTTGTTAGTTAACAGCTACATTTTCTTTTAATGAAAAGAGTGATCCTCGTAGAGAAAAGTTACAAAAAATTTAGGTACATAAAATAAAATATGATTAAAAATCTAAAATTATTTTTAAAAAAAATCATAGTTGCAAAAAAAAAAATTGTGTGGATTGGGCCGTCCAAACAATTTACATACTACAAATAACAAACAAATTTGGGGCACTTCCTTCTTGACATTCTTCAATAGTTATGTATGAGTCTAAAAGTTATTCATTTTCTTTGTTAAATGCAAAACCCAATTCTTCAAAGTCAGAATCCTCGAGATAAGATAAACCATCTTTTGCTTTGCGTAGGGATTTCTTAAATACAAATCGGATGCCAGCAGTTCAGCCATATTGAAAAGTAGTCTTGCCGAATACATTGAACCCATATATGATGATTATATTTCTAATACGCCCCTCGATGATAGCTCTTCTAGCCGTAAATCTTGGCATGTTTTAGCAAAGATCGGTGGACCAAATTTGTGTTATACCAATAGTGGATGGAATGGACAATGCATAGATACTATATTAGACTATGAAGTTCTAACTTAAAACTAATTGATAATGAGTTAAGATACTCATATCATATATATATACCATTTAAGATCATATTCAATTTCTAATATGGAGTATTGTTATTCCTAATTAATAACATTATATTAAGTGTCCGAAGATGGAGCCAAGATGTCTAGCGGCACATGCATGCTGTAGGTTGCAACAGTTGAGGTTTTGGTAGCTCTTTTAACAATGAGAGAAAGCTGCGCACCATAAAATGATTTCATAATCGTTCCTTCTTTTTTTACTATGCTTGCTAAAATTCCCTTTGCATCACGTACGCTCGTGGGAGAAGTTGTTAGACGACCAGTGTAATTTATAATATCAGCTCTTTTTTTTTTGGTAAAATAATATCAGCTCTTTAATGCTTCAGAAGTTTCATGTTGCATACACAATGCGGTTCGTACGTAGTAGAGAGATGTCTGATCTTCAGGGGATACAAGGAGATATATACCTGAGAACAACATAGAAGCAGAACTCAAATATGCATAACCTGAATGTATTATTTGTTATCGTAGACCATATATTCTTATAGATTAGAATTTAGAAAATATTTTTTTTTTTTGCATAACCTGATTATTATTTGTCATCGTAGACCATATTCTTATATATTTATAATATTATTATGCATACCTAGGAAGTATGAAACAAATCACTTACGATTTACCAATGTTCTGTTATGTAAATAAGCTCTATACTGACTACTGAGCCACCGGCCACGCACTCGAAATTAACAGGTTGCGAAAATTTAGTTATAACTTATTTATAGTTACTTCCTTATGGACATTGGTAAGATCGTCTTCTCTCAAGCGACTCGTTTTTTATTTAGAGAAACGTAAATAATGGCAACACTATTATTAATGGATTACTTCTGAATGTAAGAAAAATGTTACTGACTGATGTTTTCCTTGTTTCTTTGGTTAATTAACTTAACTCAAATTTCTTCAGAACCGAATCTTAACTTGGTTTGCATACAGTGTTGAAGATTCAATATATTCTACAACCTATGTATCACTTCTTTGATTTAAATACGTACGTGACGTTAAATTATTTAACAAAAAAAAAATGGTTAATAACTTGATTTGATACTAAAGGAAGTAAGTATCTAGGAATAACCTGCATGGCTGCATCCGCTTATTTAATTGATGATGTAGACCGTGTATAGTTATAGGCTTATAGCATCACATATGATAAGTGATGTCAAATATTATTAGGTTTTTTTGAGTCTGTTTATGTTAAATAAATGATGTAAAATAGTGTGATCGCAAGGATATTAACATGGAGTCTTTTTTTCCTTCAGGAATCTCGGACTCAATGTTTCGTTATTTTACACATTTACATTGGTTGTTACAAATTTACCTCAAAATCTTAAAACAAGTTTTATATTTTGTTTTATTGATTTCGTTAATTTTATTTGAATATTTTTTTATATAGTAGATATTTTCATATTGTTTTGAGAATATATTTTCTAGTTTTTTGTTTGTTTGACAGCAAGAATATCTTCTATTTACTATATATATCGAATTACTCCTAACAAGCTAGTATAAAAATAAAAACACTTGTCTAGCTAGGTTTATATTTTTATACACTAAACGTCGCTCTTCTCAGTTTATCTTCACCATGGGGGAGTCCGTGATTACTTCGCTTTTCTCTTTTTTGACTTCCATGTGCGAGTATGTGTTCAAGGCCACAAAGCCTTTGAAGAAAGATGAGAGAGAGATTCCTTCGTGCACGAAGGAGGACAGTGAGGCGACTACGATCTTAATTACTGACGCTAAGAGTCGTCCTGCCAGGGAACTTTTCTCTGAGTCTGAGCTGAAGGCTCGTCGTCACGATATAGAAACACGGGTATATTGTGCTCGCCTTATAGAGGAGTCGTGGAAGAAAGAGCTTGCCGAGAAGGCTCGTCTTCAGGATATGGAAACACGGTTAGATCTTGCTCGCCTTAGAGAGGAGCTTGAGAGGAGGGAAGAGCTTGCCGAGAATGCTCTTTCTGAAGCTACTTCCAACAGCAAAAATGACTCATCTGGCTCCTACTCTTCTTCAGCAGTGGCAGAGTATAGTTGGGAGGAACATGATGATGTTTATAATGAAAATTTTACTGAAACTACAAAAGAGGAGAGCACAAGTTGTGAAGATTCTAGGGATGATGAATGGATTATGATATGATGGATTCTCATAATGTTGTATAACGATTTTTGACCAACTCGTTCTCATCATCATAACATCTATGCTTTGGGTTTTTTAATTTTTAATTTGCATGTCAATTTCTTTTTCTTATTTTTTATTTAACCCATAACTAATTGGGAATTAGCACTTTTTTTTAGAATTGCATGCAATGATTTTTCTTCCCTTTGGAAAATTGCGTCAAATTAATTATCGTTTAGATTTACTAATGGATTACTAATTTCCATTAATCATATACAACTTTTTCTGCAATGATGTTGACTGATCTTTTTCCTTATTTCTTTAGTAACTTACTATCAACTTTCTTCAGAATCTAATCCAACTTGGTTTCACAGCCTATGTATGATTCAGTTCTTTCATTTAAGTACGTAATGTTAAAATTTATTTTAACAAAAAGTGGTTAATAACTTAATATATACTACATGAAATTAAGTTTCAAAAAGTATAAAAGCCATGGGATTCCAAAATCCAAATTAGCCAGGAGAATCAGATCAACTAGGATTTTTAATCCACCTGCTTCCCATAATCCCATTGCATGCTAACTAACACCCACAAAAATGGACGACATAATAACCAAGTTAGCATGCAAGATGCAATATTTGCTTATGGAAATACACAAATACTTAATAAGTAGTACTAAAGATTCTTCAAGTGACCCATATAAATAAATAAATCCCCATCCCCAAGCAAGTCAGCTTGAATGCATCTATCCCAGAGCCACCAATCCTAGTAGATTCACTTTTGGCGGAAATCTATTCTGATACTACTATCTTTGTATTTTCTCTTATACTATATCTTTAAGACATCTAACACTATAATTCTTATATATCTATCTTTTTGATATATTTGTATCCCTTCCTCATTCATCGTTTTACTTATAAATCTACCTTCTCATATGAAATAATCTTTAAAATGTTGTCAAAAATATAATCATTTATAATCTTTAATATATCATCAATGAGGTTCTTGGACTCAAATCTAGGATGCGATGATTTTTTAAAAACATGTTGTACCGCACACAAGTAAGTTTAAGAGCATTATGATAATGTTGTATACGTCTCAATCACTAGTCTCTTTGTAATCCTTCGATTATAGATAAGATACTTTGGGTTTTAAGTTGCATTATTGGTTATCTTCATATTTTTCAGCTTATTTTGGATTTTTTTGTCCTTTTATTCGGCTATATTTAAAACTGTACATTATTTGTTCTGTTAATGTTCCCAAAACACTTTGTTACTCAATTTTTTTTTCTAGCAATTTAACCACATTATAAAAGAATCGATGTGCTGTGCAGTGCACCCGCTTTATTAAGAGAAAATATGTCTTGAAAGTATAGTTTGCTCTACGCCATATAACTAGCTAGTTGTATATATATAATAAATTTTCTCGAATAATTGTAGATTGCATTTGGACAAGAACGAACATCCGTTAGAGAAAATGTCTTTGAGAACATCAATTATTTCTCCTCATATATTTTGAAAGTTTTATGTATGTTAAATAACCTTTTATTGTTAATGAATTATAAGAAATAGTACATATTGTTTGGATACATATGGCATTCTGTTAATTGGTTGGTTTTTAGTTTGAATTATTCGAGTTTCGAATTTCAGAATGCTGGTCCATTTGGAATATAATTTTATGTTTACTTGTTCAGGATTTATGGTTTCAGAATTGTTTAGACTTGGTTTGGTTCGGAATTTTGATCATTCGTAAATAAAAGAAATGTCTGCTTTTTTTTTATTAGAAGACAAATACAGACGCATGCAACATACTTGAAATACAAATTTCAAAGAAACAACACATTTAGAATACGGAGGCAACTCAAGTGTTTGAGCACGAAAGAGATAGTAATCTTAACACTGAACTTTGAACGTGAGATAGTTTGTGGAGAAGTGGAAAGATTTTGGAGGTTTGAGATTTTGGAGATTTTGAAGAAGTGGAAAGATCATTCATATTTGTATGTGAACCGTTTAATTTATTTGGAGATTAATTCATATAAGGATGTATTTTCTAGAATGATTAATAATGTGAGGAAGGAATTTAAAAAAAAAAATCAGAAATTACAAAATTATATAGTTAGATGACGTGGACGAGTTTGATTCGTCATTTCTTTATTTTTGGGAATATAAAAACTCTGTTTTTTTTTCTCCTCCCGCTTTACAGCAGAAATAATAACAAGAATGGAGGATCTTTCTTCTCTCTCTTTCTTGAAACTAGTCCGAGAATATTTCTGTAGAGGAGATCACAAAAAATCTTTGGAGTTTATTGAAGAAAACATGAGTTTCTTCAATGTAGAGGACATCGTCAAAGTTAGGACAAAATTAATTTGTCGAATAACCGTTCGAAGTTAGGACATGGTCGAAGTTAGGACAATTTAAACAAATGAGTTGAGTTATCCATTTTGACACCCCTAACTATATCTTTAAGACGTCTAACACTATAATTCTTATATATTGATATATTTGTATCCCTTCCTCATTCATTGTTTTACTTATAAATCTACCTTCTCATATGAAATAATCTTTAAAATGTTGTCAAAAATATAATAAATTATAATCTTTAATAGTTCAACACATACAAAATCTGCATTATCACTGAAACCTCCAAAATCTCTATTATCACTGAAATCTCCAATCCCTCTTCTTCTCCAAGAGCTATATATTACATTTTATCTTCAACTGATCCATCTCTAAAAAGTTTTATTTCACATGTGTTATTTACATCTGTCTATCCTCTCATGTAGTTTGTACTGTCACACTTTAAATGTCCGAAGATGGAGTCAGGATCTCTAGCGGCACACCTGCTATAGGCTCCAACACTTGAGCTTTTGGTAGCTCTTTCAACAATAATTCCTGCATTTAAAAATCAAACATCAAAAACATTTATCACCATTGAGCCAGGTTGAACCAACATTTGATTTCGATTTCAATAATTTTTGGGGGTTTTAAGAAAGCTGCACCTTAAATGATTCCATCGTTCCTTCTTTCTTTATTATGCTTGCTAGAATTCCCTTTGCTTCAAGCTCGCCATTTTGCATTGGCACAACAAACCTAAATGTCCAAGAAAACACCCATTGATAAACAAAAAGCAAGACTGTTGATTCATTTTCTTGAGATTACATGATATATAACGGGGAAAAGAAAAGATAGATGATTGTTTACTTGGCTTCCAAGAGTTTGGCGAGCTGGACAGCGTCTTCTTGGCCAGAAACAAGAGTAAATCGTGGGAGAAGTTGTTTGATGACCGGTGTGATTACAATGTCGGCTCTTTCATTCTTCAGAAGTTCCATGTTACATACACAATGCGGTTCGTAGTAGAGAGATATCTGATCTTCAGGGGATACAAGGAGATACCTGAGAACAAAATAGAAGCACAACTCAAAATATACATAACCAGGTTATAAGTTGTTGTCGCAGACCATATTAATGGAGGAATTGAAAGCTTGATGGGAGTTAATTTTTTCTTTTACCCGTTTTCAGGGCGTTGCCATGGTGGACCAAGGACAGGTCCTGCTGTGGCTTTAACTCGAACCTTAGAACCGTTTCTTGCGTTTAGCTCATAGCTTTCTCCAGGTTCCAGATAAGTGACCTACAGTAATAGTTCAGCAACCCTTTATATAGCTCATTCTCACTTTTTAAGATTAGTCTGGAATTCAGGTTAAGACTAGCAAATATGAAACAAGCCAGCAAGTCACTTACATTTCTAAAAAGAGGATCCAGCAAAGGCTTTGCATTTGGAGTTGCAATAACCTTTATGCCTGGATATTTCTCAGAAAATGGCCTAAGGGTGTTCAGATGACAGTGATCATCAAGGCTTTGAGTAATGAGTAGACAATCAACTTCAGGGAGATCATCAAGCTGCACCAAATATAAATTTTAGAAACTTACAATCACAAT
This sequence comes from Capsella rubella, assembly GCF_000375325.1. NCBI lineage: Eukaryota > Viridiplantae > Streptophyta > Magnoliopsida > Brassicales > Brassicaceae > Capsella > Capsella rubella. The sequence goes on from NW_006238923.1 coordinate 10,152,204, forward strand.
GAGAGACATAATCATGATGAAACTGCATTACTAATAAGATTCCATGATAGAAACCGCTGATGATGTTTCATGTTTTTAAATGTTACCTTGAAGCCCTTCAAATATCTTTTGGCAGCATCATAGAGCCATGGGATTCCAAAATCCAAATTACCAACTAGAATCGGATCAACCAGGATTTTCAAGCCACTTGTTTCCCATAACCAGCTATTGCCCTGACTCCCACAAATTTGAAGACATTTAATAATCAAATACAATGCAGCATTTGCTAATAGAAACACAAAAACCCAAGTAGTAAAAGATCCCTAAAACGACCCAACTAAATGAAGAAACCCCACCTCCAGGTATGTCAGCTTGAAAGCATCTGTCCCAGAGCCACTAAACCCAGTAGCTTGGTCCTCTGATAAAACAGAAGATACCACATGCGGCGACAGCTTGAGGCGGATGGAGAGGGACCTGGCAGCGATATGAGGAGCTGGTGAGAAAAGAGGAGATGCAGATGCACTTAGGACTCTTGGTTTGGTCTTGATACATAGAGGAAGAAGAGCATTGGCCTGTAGTGGCATCGTGGCTGCTTTGCCACCTGACACCACTAGAGCCATTGATTTTGTTCTGCAACCTGAAAATGTTCATAACACAAAAGGAGGTCTTTAAATGAGTAAACTGAAAAGAGATTCACCGGTTTAGCTTAGTAACAGAGTTTTACAAAACATACAAGTCATCAAAAGATTGCTACTTATAATGATGTTGACTTTGTCCTAGATTCTAGACAGTACAGAGTTACAGGGGCGGACCCACATAGAAGAAAGTGGGGGCAGTTGCACCCACAAACCTATTAAGTTATAAGTGTCAAAATGGTTAAACTGCCCCCATGTTATGTTTGAGGTCATGTGCTACATTTTGAACCCATTTAATTTTTTTTCTGGGTCCGCCCCTGACAGAGTAGAGACCCATCTCTCACAAAATGCTCTTAAACAAACTTGAAGCAGACAAATATGGTACAATAAAGTCCTAGGGTAATCATAGTTCACCTATAGCTACGGCTTAAAGCAGCTGAAAATTTATCACAGGACCAATAATAGCTAAGGCTTAAGGGTATCCTCACAGGACGACGAAACAAGCCTTGATTTGGGATGGGCACTTAAACATAGTCTAAGAAATCAATACTATCCCACTAATCAACATCGACACGGATGATAAATTAACAACAAACTAATCAAATGTTGGAACTTTGATTTAGTAGCCGCGAATCCCAGAAATGCTGACATCAGAGATATACGAAACAGAACAAGAAGAAACCTGATTTTAGAGTTGAAGAGAGAGTTGTTTGGTGAGAAAGGTAGTCTTCAGTGTCTTTCTGTTGAGTGAATGGTTCTCCCAAGTTCCACAACACAGAGTTTGATCACTCCGCACCCAACCAAATTTAGGAGAGATAGAGAGAGAAAGAGGAATTGGTGGCTAGAGTGAATTTCATTAAAAACGCAGCGTTTTAATATTACTGGTCTCTCTGGCCTTGACCGAACCGGTTTACAGAAACCTTTCCTAATTCTTTTGGTTTACTATTACTTGAGTAAAATTAAATCAGACCAAGGTTAGACATAGCCTCACGAAGATCACCACTCTGCTTGAGCGAGACGTAACAGGACACACATGACGCAGAATTCAATTTTCGAAGAGCAACACAGGACAGTTTCTTCAAGTTTGGTTCAAAATGTTACAGTTGAGACTTTCGATTCGTTATGCGATCAAGGAAATGGCTGAAGAAGCTGTGGAGCAGTGGAGGTTTTGAATTGCTTGGAGAAGAAGGGTTATGCTATGGATTTGTTTTAGACTTTTAAGGTTAGCAAAAGTATGCATTGAACAAGAAGCTTTGGAATTCGTGAGTGTATACCATTGCTCTGGTTTCCCCTTTTTTGATATTAGATCTCGCAATGTTATCGTGGAAATGTATTCTATTTGTGGATCTGTTGATGATGCATTGGGAGTGTTCGACGAAATGCCTGAGAAGAAATTTGGAGACTTGGTGTGTTATGATGAGGTGTTTTGCTAAAAGCGGATACAGTGAAGCAGCAATCGATTTGTTTAATCGTTTCAAGCAAGAAGGGAACAAACCAGATGGAGATATATTCAAAGAAGTCTTTGCTGCGTGTACGTTGACAGGAGATGTTGACGAAGGATCATTGCAATTTCAATATATGTGCAGAGACTGTAGAATCGTACCTTCCATGTAAAATTATCAGAGTGTTACCAAGATGTTGGCTACATCTGGCTACTTGGAACCGAGTGTTGATGAGTGGGAACTACTGATGAATCTTTCTCTGGTTCATGGAGATGTAGAGCTTGGAAGATAGATGTTATGAGTTGATTGAGAAGTTAGATGCCACGAGACTGGATAAGTGGCAACTGCAGGTCTTGTAGCAACCAAAGCATCAGACTTTATTAATGAGGCACAGAGCTGTGACTCTGTATATATTTAGACCGGAAGATACTTCACATTCAGAGACGAAGATCATTTACGAGACACTAATGAGTTTGAGGTCACAACTGAAAGAAATGGGTTATGTTCCTGACACTAGGTTTTATTGTATTTTAATCCTGGTTATGGAGAATAAAGAACGGGCTTATGGTTACAAAGAGGAAGTCGAGATTATTAAAAGGCTTCTTAACTCAAGGCCTCGATCTTCAATCAAAGACGGTGTCTGCCAATGCAACAATTACTGGTGAGCTAACTAATCACTTTCCTATATTCTGAAAATCTTTTTTCTAATAGAAACAAGTTGAGATAGAGAGTATCGAAACTTTATACAGCCATCTAGTTCTATATCATTTATAGAACCAATAAAGTTTTTAGAGATTTGGTTAAATGATCATCAAGTTACTCGTTTGTGTCCTTGGATGCCATCTAAGTCAATATCATGGAAGAGAAATCGATGTAATAATTCAAGTTTGATAAACATTCATATAAATGTGTTTTTGGATATATAATAGTAAGGTTTCAAACAACTGTAATGATATAACTATTAAAATAACTTCACAAACCTTTTTTCTCCAATTAGGGGCAAGGCAATGTGCATAGCTTTTGATATTACAATGACGAGGAAGAGAACTCTATTGTGGAGTTTAAGATCATGGATTCTGGGTATAATGGGTAGAGATCAGAACCAGAAGCAGAGGATTTCACTGTTGTTGTCGTTTGATGATCGGTCACACCAAACTTGCTCGAGCTACCATCTGTATCAATCTCCTTCAACTTTGAGATGCTCCAGTTTGGTCCATATAAACCAGGTCCTGACATAACCTGGGGTATCTCCATCTCTCCCTCTAGCATTTGCACAACCTCTGACATTGTTGGCCTTAAGGAAGGAGATGAGTTTATGCAAACTAGAGCAACTTTGATCATCCTTGCTGCTTCATTGTTGTTGAATTCACCTTTGAGCATTGCATCTACGATTTCCATTATGTCCCCTGTCTGTTGCAGCGTCAGCGCCTGAGTTTTGATGTAAGAAACCAGTTTCAGTAAACTTATGGAAACAGATCATGGATTGAATGGGCTCAAGAGAGAAAAATCTCCACGGTTACCCAATTGATAAGCGGGACGTTTCCCTGCTGTTTTGTATTACTCTTCCCACTAACAATTTCCATTGCCACAACCCCGAAGCTGTAAACGTCTGCTTTCTCTGTTAGTTGACCCCATAATGCATATTCTGGAGCCATATAACCACTGCAGCAATATTAGAGAAACTAAGAATGACACGTTTCTGCAGCCATGATTGCGGTTTTCGTTATATGTTCTATACTTACATGGTTCCTGCAATTTTGGTGCTAATGTGACTGTGTTCTGCTTCATGGAGCCTAGCCAATCCAAAGTCAGATATCTTTGCATTAAGGCCAGCGTCTAGAAGCACATTCGTTGTTTTTATGTCACGATGAACCATCCTCATCGCCGATCCTTCATGGAGGAATGCAAGCCCTCTTGCGATTCCAAGACAGATTTGTTGTCTTGCTGCCCATTCCAGTTTTAAGGAACCCTTTTCTGGCAATGATATACACCAAAGAGATATTACGTCACGTAAGATATATGTGCACATGAATTAGACTTAAAATGTCTTGAAAAGCTGAGTCACTTTTGTTTACCGAACAGCGGATGAGCAAGGGAGTTATTTTTCATGTATTCATACACGAGCAGCAAGTGATCTTTCTCGACACAGCAACCATAAAGCTTGACAAGGTTTGGATGATTCAACCCTGAGATCATGCCTATCTCATTGACAAATTCACGGTTTCCTTGGCATGACTTGGAAGAAAGCTGCTTGACTGCTATGATAGTTCCATCTGATAGCTCTCCCTGCATGATGTTTCTCATATCAGAAACCCAAAACAACACTATTTCTTTCTCAGGTGTCTATTTACATTTTGGCATCTTACTTTGAATACAGATCCGAAACCTCCTTCTCCAAGTTTGTTGGCTTCATCAAAATTGTTTGTTGCAGCTTGCAGTTGCCTCCAAGTAAAGCAAAGCGTTTGCAGACCTTGCGCTCTCAGTTCTATGTGATCATCATGTTCACAAGAGAAAATCATTACTAATGGCTAAAACTATTGGATTACCTTCTTGGAATCCCTTTATACACTGTGAACTCTGTTACCTCGTTCTATTATGTTCTTGTCTCCTCTGCTTCTCTTCCATGCATATATTCCCATAGCTGAGAGAACAACTGTTACTGAAGCAATAGTGACCCCAACAATTAAGGGATACTTAGTATGATGTTCTGTTTTCTCCGCTGCAGAGGAGACAATAAAAGTGTTAATGCTAATATACATGATAGATCATCTATACTCTAAGCGAGGAAAACATATCTTTAACAAAGTAGTTTATTTTTATTTATTTATTTTTGTCTTTGGACCTCCACATTGTGGCTCGAGACCTGAAATTTTGAAAGATGAATATTAGCGTTAGGTGGCACTAGGAACCAGTGTCAAAAATTTTGGAGCTTCAACGAGTAGAAGAGAAGAGTAAACTTACTGTGACATAAGGAGATAGCAGAGATAAGAGGACCATAGTTTCCTCTTTGGGGAATGAGGGTTGTCCCTTTCCCCGCCCAATACAACCGAATCTCTAACATATGATTAGTTACATTCGCGTTGGCTTCTTTCACGACAGGCTTCAGAGTCCCATTAGCATCCTCTTTGATGTTAAAATCCTTCACGAACAATTCTCCCTAACCGTCGAATCAAATGAACTTCAATCTTCCATGCTTGATTATCGAAAATAACTACTAAGTAAACAGTTACACTTTACCTGAACATAAATATCGAATATGCGTATACCGAGACTACTGGATAGATCTTTGTTTGAAAACTGAATCTCCATAAAATGGAGTTTCACATTGTACGCTCCATTTTTCAAGCAAAAAGCATAATACGATAGAGAAAGAGCAGATTGACGTGCGGTCTTATAAAAAATAGGAGAATCTCCGGATAGTGGTAAACTAGGTGAAATGATGTATATATCATTTGGCAAGTAACCAGTGCTACTAACTCCCCAGTTTTCAAAGTGCTGATTTGTAGCAGCTTTGGTTTCACTATTATCAGCTTGATAAGTGATTTTACCTAGAGAGGTTGGAATATTCTCACTTTCTCCACCACAATTTATATGTAGTGAGCTTTGATCTATACAATCAATGAACAAAAAAATTTCGCCATCAATCGAAAAACTAAGGATGCCAATTTTTATTATTATGAAAAAAGGAGAGAGTATAAACATGGTAAGCAGAGCAGACAAAAATGATTATGTTATCTAATGCATCGTTGAGATCAGTTTAACGGATCAATATGCACTTACATCTCGTGCACTTTATTGGACCAGAACATGGTAGAAGTCCAGTTCTGTAGGAAAAGAAGATGAGGAGGAATAATGAGACATCTCACTAGGCGAGACATTTAACTAATTTCTGTTTCCAGATTACTAAGTTTAATACATTCTTGTTGCATGATGAAATAGAAGAGTGAGTGTGCTTACAAATTGTTCTTCAAGTAGGAGCTTCGGTATGTGTTTATGTTACTGATTCAACAGAACGTGAGAATATAAACTTCAACAAAAGCAGATTCTAAACTAATGGGAAGAATATGTAAGTATATATCTACCATGATTTCATGTTCATACCTCTTGTCCTGGCAGCTAGATGAGTATGAGAAATTGTTATAAGAGAGATCACTTTGAAGATTCACCAAATATACAAAACCAAGAAGATGATTAGCTAACATGAGTATAATTTCTCGAGCCACACAAACGAGTAAGGGCGTGAAACGTACATATAAGATTTACTGTTGAGGAAAACATCAGATCCAACGTTTCCGGAAAGCATGTTGCCAGTCAAATAGCTAAACATGTTGAAACAATGTATTAATACTCAATGGTTATTAGAAGGTCTTCAACTCCTAGTACTTACGTATATTGGGGAGGTTTCTTCAGTGCAGATTGAACTTCCCCAGTCAACTGGTTAAACGATAAATCACTGCAGCAAAACAAAACAAAAAACATATTAAATTGCATGTTTGTAGCTTTTGTTCTTTTTAAAATTAGCGTTTCACTAATTCAGCTAATGGTAAAGATAAACAGATGATAAGACCATGGAGGCATGGATATAACAGAGTTTCAAGAAAAAGAACAAGAAAAATATGATAGAGTACTTTCGAACTTACAAATTCTTTTCACACATTACAAATAAAAGAACTTACAGAGTCCTTAGGACTGGCATGTTCCAGATGTAAGAAGGGATTGGACCAGACAAACTCATATTTCTCAAAATCCTGGAACAGGGACAGAGACTTAAGTTCATCAGTTCTAATAAAAATCAAGCATGAAGACGAGAAGTGCATGGATGATAAATACATACAAGATTTCCATGGCTTTGCTTGGTATAAATGGAAAGGAGTTTATCTCAGTGGTCATATCAATAATTCTCCTGCATATAAATACATGGCTTCAAACATCAGTCTTGAATCAATTTTCCCTCTACTAATATACGTTTGAAAGCTAGACAAGTTAATTACACATCAGTAAGATTTTGTAGGCGGAAGATATTAGTAGGAATAGGTCCTTTCAGTCCACTTGCATGTAAATATCTGTTGATAATAGCCGAGGCAAATTAGACGGTGCAAAAACACAAACTATAAAGAAAATTACTATAACCAGTGAAAGAGAAGCTTACAAAATTCTAAGCCGAGACCAGTTGCCAATATACCCTGGAATGATGCCATCAAAGTTATTGTCACTTACCCTACTACATAAATGGATGAAAATTAACAACTAGTTTTAGAGGTTTATAAAACTTAATCTTCTTGAACTAGTTTATAGGTTATCTTAACTAAGCTAGATATGATTAAAGATGAGCATTTGCAGTTACAAAGGCAAAAATATTTGATATACAATAACTTACAAATCCTGAAGGTTAACCAGCTTAGCAAGAGTGCTAGGAAGACTTCCTGTAAATTGATTGGAAGCAAGATGCCTGTAAAACCCAATTTTAGCAAATATTACAAGTGTACTCTTTCCATAAAAGTGATAAAACCAAAGATTATTGTGGTTTTGTAAACTAGTTAATATGCGAAGAATCATACAGTTTTTCTAGGTTGATCAAGTTACCAATCTCATCAGGAATTGGACCAGAGAACTGGTTGGCTTCGAGTCCTCTGAAAATTTCATCACATATACACATTACTGTAATGTTGGATGTAATTTATATATGCACATGCCTTCAGGTGATGAAACAGTTAGAGACGTACAGAAATGTCAGATTCTTGAAGTTTTGTAACCCACTTGGTAAATTCCCAGACAAACGATTGGCGCAGAGCGAGCTGCAAGAAGAGTTAAAGTTACTTGCAAATCATGAAGATGAAGAAACAACACACATATATATAGAGAGAGTAGTGAGAGGGAGAGCTAACATGAAAGTGAGGTGTGGCATTGAAGCCCACTCCATTGGGATAGAGCCAGAGAGGTAGTTTCGGCACAAGTCGCTTCAAAGAAGAGCAAGAATAGACATATACTATGTATCATGACTTCGTAATATCTCAATTAATTTAGCCGAAAAAAAGAGAAATACAAAATTATTACAAATCTTTTGTAAAAACGCTAAAAAATCTCCTTTTATTTTCATTTACGCTAAGAAATCCCTTTTATTCTCATTTTTGGTTTACTGTCATAATTATAAATAAAAAAAATTGATGAAAAACTTATTTAAGGATAAACATAACAAATTGATGAATATTAACATAACAAAAAGTATTCTATTTAAAAGATAAACATACTATATACTGTAGTACCATATATAACATAACACAAAACAAAATTCACATATATATATATATATCCAAATTTGTCACTGCAAACTGAAACCTCAAACTATTGGTTATATACAGTAAATGATTCGTGATAGCTAGAACTCACATCGATCGGAGATAGGGAAGTTTGACCAACTCCGGTGGAAGTTTTCCTGGAAGACTGAGGGTCTTGAGAATTCTGATGACCAACCACGAGAATATATGGTTAATCATGGATCGAAATATAAAAGAAAATGAGAAAATCTATAGGAGAAGGTAGAAGAGCAACAAGACGAGTACTCACATGTTCGTAATATGGCATGAGGTGCTATTGTTGATGTTACAATCACAAACAATGGTATTCTCACTCCCTAGAATCGGAGCAACATCCATCTTTAGTCCTCCTAAAGCGCAAGGGTCTCCATAGTGTAGGTTAAGTCTCGTGATACCTAGTGTGGAAGCTATCTCTCCAAGCGCTTTTACTGCATAATTAAATTTTGACCAGAAAAGCAAATTTCTTGATTACCTTTATGACTGTGATTTTAAGATTTTGTAAGAAATAGCTAGCTAATGAATCTTCTCATACATTCATCTGGATGAAGAACTGGTGAAATGGCCGATGTTCTTAGAGCTGCGAGGAAGGTAGTGATGATGGTGAATAATAGAAAAATCGAGAAGAGGATCGACATATCGATATAAATTATATACAGTATTTTCTTGGTTAATCACAATATTAGTGATGATTCAATGCTTATATAACAATATAGTATACGCTAAAAGTAAAACTGCTGCAGATATTTGAAGATGCAGTTCCAGAACAGCTTGCTGTGAAGATCAGGAAGCCGCATCTGTTCAGACGCCTGAGACCACATCAGACGCCTGAGATCACATCAGACACTTGAAGTTGCTGACATGGAGTTGTGAGATGACGTGGCAAAGCTTAAGTGGATGGAGTGACGTGCTAAGGAAGATTTCTTGCTTGGCAGCAAAGATAGAGACGAATTGCGTGTGAAGATATGGTGAATATTCTTCACATCAAATAAGGAAAGGATAAGCTTGACAAGCAAGTATATTCCGTTTCCGTGAGATCCTCGAAGATCCTAGGGTTAGGGTTTCGAGTAGTGAGTATAAATAGTCTAGGGTTTGGCCACGAGCCATTTTGAACACTTTAGACTCTTTGTACGTGATTATATACTTCGAAACTAGCAAAACAAAAAGCTGAGAAGGTGAGTGTTTGTTTTCTCTTGGGACTACACGGGTGTAGGAGAGATAGGTTTAGTGCTCAGGTTCAATTCTATTGGTAGGAATAGATTGAGTAAGAGCCGAGACAAAATTGTATCCTAGGAAAAGATAAATTTTGTTAATAAAGATCGAAGGAAAAAGCGTTTGCTTGGCGCGTTCTAAGTTTAACTGTCTGTGCGTTTCTCTATACATTTTCATTTGGTATCAGAGCGGACGCCTGATAAAAAATCTGTTTATCTTTTCAACAGGTGAGATCCTGCAACAGAGGGTATGGAGAAATCACAGCAATACGTTGCTATAACTAAGCCGTTTAAGTTGGATCCAGAACATTACGGGTTCTGGAAGGTGCAGCTGAGACAGGATATTCAGAGTGCTGATCTTGATGCCTGGATAGCTGTTGAAGATGGATGGACAGCCCCTGTGAAAACAAATGAGGCTGGAGATGCTGTTTCAAAACCCAAGAAGGATTGGACTGCAGAGGAGAAACTTGCAGCAAAACACAATGCAACAGCTCTGTCCTTAATCTTCAAATCGTTGCCTGTAAATCAGTTCACCAGAGTTCAGGGATGTGAATCTGCAAAAGAGGCATGGGATATTCTTCAGGTCACCTTTGAAGGAACCAGCAATGTGAAGAGAACCAGACTTGACATCTTAGCGTCTGATTTCGAGAACTTGACTATGGGAGATAGTGAGACTATTGAGGAATTCAGCAGCAACCTGAGTAATATCTCTCAAGAGGCTATAGTGTTGGGAAAACGCTATAAAGATAAGAAGTTGGTTAAAAAATTTCTCAGAAGTCTGCCGGAGAAGTTTCAGCCACATAGGTCTACAATTGATGTCTCGTTGAATTCTGATGAGTTAAAATTTGATCAAGTAGTTGGGATGATGCAGGCATATGAGCTACAAGTTAAGAAAAAGGAGCAGGCAAGTGGAAAAACTTTCGCACTGAATACTGTTGACACTCAGGAGTCTGCAGATGATGATAAAGTTGGCATCATTGAGGAAGGCGATGAGAGTGTTGGTGTGACAGCTCAAGACGATGTCAATCAGGTAGTTGGTGATGAATCAGAGGATGATGAAGCAAATCTTCCTACTGAAGAACAAGTTGCTCTCTTGATCAGGAGTCTGATGAGCAAGACAAAGGAGATCTCTGATCTAACCACCGTAAGAAATGAACTTCAATTGAAATTTTCTGTGATATCCAAGGATCTTGAAGCTGAGAAAGTCAAGTCGCAAGGTCTTGAGAGGCAGTTGGAGGATCAACTCAGGAACATCAAGATGCTGAGCAGAGGGACTAAAGATCTGGACAAACTCCTAACTGTGGGACGAACGGCTAATGTCAACTGGGGTCTAGGGTATCAAGGTGGAAATTTCAATGGTACAACTAAGTTTGTTAAGGCAGCTCCACAGTCATCAGAAGCTACTCAAAGGAAGTCTGTTCCTCAGAAAAATCAGAGACGTGCTGTGTCCTCATTTAATCAGGAACAATCAGCTCATGTCCGAAAATCAAGAATGGCTTCTCACGAACAGGTTCAGTCAGCGTACGGTTCTGTGTTTCGTCTTCACCGTAGCAGAAGAACAGGTTGTTGGTACTGTGGTAATCTGAATCACTACAAGGCACAATGCTATGGATTTTTGAATCGTGTGTCTGCAATGATGCAGCATCAGTAATATCACAGGGATTCAAAGAATACGAGCAGAGTCTACATCAGAAAGGAAGATCTGTACTGCAATGTTGCTTACACTGCTGATGAACAGGAGTCAACTCAGGAGAAGTGGTATTTTGACAGCGGATGCTCAAGACACATGACTGGAGCTCAAGACAATCTGTCAGAGTTTACACAGGTTTCAGCAGGCAGAGTTACTTTTGGAGATGGTGCAAAAGGAAAAATCAAAGGAAAAGGTACCACAGGTGGTGAATCTCAACCAAGATTACATGATGTGTTTCTGGTTGATGGACTGAAGGCCAATCTGATTAGCATCAGCCAACTGTGTGATGAGGGTCTGAATGTAACTTTTACCAAGGCCAACTGCAAGGCTGTGTATCGACTAGGACGTGTTCAGCTCGAGGGACAGCGGTCTGGCAACAATTGTTACATGTGGAGTTCTGGTAACCCTTGCTTTCAAGCAGCTGTAGATTTTCAAACTGAGTTGTGGCATAAGAAATTAGGACATCTGAATGTTCGTACGATGTTGAGACTTGCACATCAGGAGGTTGTTCGAGGAATGCCAAAGCTAAAGGCTGATCCTTATTTTGTGTGCGGACCGTGTAACAAGGGCAAACAAGTGAAGGTTGCTCACAAATCGGTTCCTGATGTTCGTGCTGTTCATGCTTTGGAATTGGTTCACATGGACCTAATGGGACCAATGCGTGTCCAAAGTCTGACAAGTAAGCGTTTTATTCTTGTTATGGTTGATGATTTTACGCGCTACACATGGGTCCGTTTTCTACGAGAGAAATCGGATACTCTTAACAGTTTCAGAATTCTTGCTCTGCAACTCAAGAGTGAAAAATGGGGAATCAAGACAGTACGAAGTGATCATGGTGGTGAATTCCAGAATGAGTTGTTTGATCAGTTCTATGCTGCTCAAGGGATAACTCATCAATATTCTGCTCCTCGCACACCTCAGCAGAATGGAGTTGTTGAGCGGAAGAACAGAACGCTGCAAGAAATGGCTAGAGCTATGCTGCATGGTAATCAAGTCGCTCAACATTTCTGGGATGAAGCAATCAACACTGCATGTTACATCATCAATCGGGTCTATGTGAGGAAAGGAACCAACAAGACCTCTTATGAGCTGTGGAAAGGAAAAACACCATCAATCAACTATTTCCATGTGTTCGGATGTATGTGCTATATCCTTAATGACAAGGATCAACTGGGCAAGTTTGATTCCAGGAGCGACGAAGGCATGTTTCTGGGGTACTCAGGCAACAGCACAGCCTACCGAGTTTACAACAAACGGTCCAGGATGGTTCAAGAGACTGTTAACGTGGTGTTTGATGACGCGTCTTTTCGTGTTTATGAAGATGTGTCCTCAGTAACTAATGCTCCTAAGGATTTCAATGAAGGAGTTGTGGGGTATGAACCAAGTCCAGAGCAGGAAGTTGATGATGGCTCCAACGCCGATGACGACACGGCTGAGCTTCTACCTACTCCTCAGGTGCATAAGAATCACACCTCTAATGATATTATAGGTACGATTCAGGGGGGCAGAGTTACTAGAGGAAAGAAGATTGACTTCAAGCAACTCGCTGGTCAGAAGCAGAAGAATGTTGCTGCTGAAGTTCCACAGATGGCTGCGGTTGTGCAGTTTGCTTGCTTCGTGTCAACCCTGGAGCCCAAGAATCACAGAGATGCTCTTGTTGACGAATTTTGGATTGCTGCTATGCAAGATGAACTAGAGCAGTTTGAACGGAGTGATGTCTGGGAACTCAAACAACGACCAGCTGATGTCAATGTTGTGGGAACTAAGTGGATCTTCAAAAACAAGAGTGATGCACATGGATGTATTGTTCGCAATAAGGTGCGGTTGGTTGCTCAAGGATACTCTCAGATAGAAGGCATTGATTTTGACGAGACTTTTGCTCCTGTAGCAAGACTGGAATCCATCAGGTTTCTGTTTGGCATGGCATGTGCTCTAAATTTCACATTGCATCAGATGGATGTTAAGAGTGCCTTTCTAAATGGAATTCTCCAAGAAGAAGTGTATGTGGAGCAACTTAAAGGATTTGAGAATCCTCAGCGTCCTGATCATGTGTACAAGCTAAAGAAGGCTCTCTACGGACTGAAACAGGCTCCAAGAGCTTGGTACGAGCGTCTGACAACATTTCTGATCAAACAAGGATATGTGCGTGGGAATGTAGACAAAACATTGTTTGTGTTTCAAGATAACAATGGTGTGATGTTTGTTCAGATATATGTTGATGATATTGTCTTTGGATCCACATGTCAGCCGCTAGTTGATCAGTTTGTGAAGAACATGACTCAAGAATTTGAAATGAGCATGTGTGGGGAGTTAAACTATTTCTTGGGACTGCAAGTGAAACAATCAGCTGATGGAATATTTGTTTCACAAAGCACTTATGCCAAGAATTTAGTTGAACGTTTTGGTCTCGCCAAGAGTAAAGAGGCGAAGGTCCCAATGAGTGTGACTGACAAGCTCTCAAAGGATGAAGCAGGAGAGGATGTTGATGAACGAGTTTACAGAGGAATGATCGGGAGTCTGTTGTACTTAACTGCCAGCAGACCAGACATCTGTTTATCTGTTGGAATCTGTGCTCTGTATCAAGCCAAACCAAAGAAGTCTCATTTGTTGGCTGTTAAGAAGATCATCAAGTACATCAAGGGGACTGTAAATCTTGGAATATACTACACCAAGGATACAACCAGGAGCTTGACAGGCTACTGTGATGCTGATTGGGCTGGTTCATTGGATGATCGTAGAAGCACAAGTGGTGGATGTTTCTTCATGGGCAACAACCTGATTTCATGGCACAGCAAGAAACAGAACAGTGTTTCTCTGTCAACAGCAGAAGCCGAGTACATTGCACTGGGAAGCTGCTGCACTCAACTCATGTGGATGAAACAAATGGTTGCTGACTATGGTATGGATTCTGAAACTCTTTTAATTCATTGTGATAACCAAAGTGCAATCAACATAGCTAAGAATCCTGTTCAACATTCACGTACTAAGCATATTGATATTAGACATCATTTTATTCGTGAACTTGTTGAGGCGAAACTGATTGTGGTTGATCATGTGAGTACAGAATTTCAACTGGCTGATTTGTTTACTAAACCATTGGATTTTAACAGATTCGTGAATCTGAGAAAATCCATTGGGATTTGTGAGATCTAACTTTCTCTGTGAGTTGTGCTGATCTAAGACAGGGACTGGAGCAAGAACAGACCATGGAAATCCTAAGAATGAATAGAAGATCAGCACCCTGTACTTCGGTTTAAAAAGAGTGGAAAATAGCTACCTGTCATGCCAACTCTTGTGGACATTCCTGTAAAATGTTGTCGTGATAACGGAGGTCAAAGAGCTGAGGAGAGGTGGAAGTGTGCATGTCACGAGATGTACTTGGAATTGTGATACATCACTAAGTCAATTCCAGTACTCTATTAATGGAGCTCTGAATATGCTATTGAAGACATGCACAAGGATCAGTGGTTGAGAAGTCAAGTGATATCATTGATCCACAAATCAGAAGGTTTAACAGAGGCTTGGTCAAAAATCAACGATCTGAGAGAAGGCTCTGCCTGACTGTTAAATCATAGCTCCACAGGTAGTGTGTTAAACAAAAAAAAAAGAAAAAAAAAAAAAAAAAAAAAAAAAAAAAGGGTTTAACACACTCCTGGTCCTGCACTCTCCAAAGGTTATTCCAGCTGCCTGTTCATGTTGGGTTTGGAAGCTTGAGTTAAAGGTATGCCAGAGTGAAAGACTAGCCACTGAACTCAGAGCTGATCTGTCAAAGATTCAGAAGGTTGTGGTAGCTTTTAGCTCTGTCCTGAACAAATGGTTGGCACCGAACACAGACGAGAGAGAGACTCAAGGTACATATTTTTGAATGATTTTATGTTAATACTTCCAAGTACTCATATGTTAATTATCATTCTGGGTCCCTAAAGCATGTTCATAAGTAAATTGAGTCTTGCTAAAAGAAAGTTATTTGAGGGTCTGTTTTGAGCTCAAGAATGTAAAAAAAAAAAT